>NC_043965.1:50516995-50774495 GCF_902148855.1 Sphaeramia orbicularis | reverse complement strand
TACCTGTCAGGGAAAAGTGCAATACTAATGTTTAAAATACATTTAGTAATATTAATAATTTATTTTATTCTCTATTTGATTTATAGCAGCAGAATTATATTATTCATGTTTTTCTATATTCTATTGTGTCCAAAAATTGGGGGAAAAATGTTCAAAAATTCATAAATGTATTAAAGACATTTTGAGGGGTTTTCTTTCTTCCCATACCGAACCGAAAAAAAAAAACGAACCGTGGCTTTGAAAACCGAAAATGTACCGAACCGAAAATTTTGTGTACCGTTAAAGGCCTAATATATAATGTGTATATATATATATATATATATATACACAGTATATAGATTAGATAGATAGATAGATAGAGAGAGAGAGAGAGAGAGAGAGAGAGAGAGAGAGAGAGAGAGAGAGAAATAATGTAAAACCTATATGAATTCTTCTGATCCAAGTGTCCAACTCAATCAATCAATCCAATTTTATTCATGTAGCGCCAAATCATAAGAAGAGTTATCTCATGACACTACATATAGAGCTGGTTGAAACCAGACTCAAGATATATATATACAATATAAATGGGATAATATATAAAATATTGGAGCATGAATCAATAACTGTATACTTCTTCGTGCTGCTTTTTAAGCATGAAAGCTGGGGGGTTGTGTTTTTTGTACTTGTGCACATTTTCAGTTCCTCTTATTCAATCAATGAAAAGTTTCCCCAAATTGCCAACATGTTACATGTATAAAAAAAAAAAAAAAAAAAGACTTTGCTCTACAACATAAAGTAAAGTGTTGATTACTGTTAATAAAGGGGAGACTCACCTTAAGACTTCCGTGACCAATTTCTCATCAAATCTGTAAAACCTCAGTCATAGCCTAAGTATCACGAATCTAAGTCTTTCTGTGATTACTCACCTGAATCTCTTGCATTGTGGTGAACAGTTTCTTAGTTCCATCCACCAAAAACAAACCATGTGTTTACAAACGGAGCTGGGAGGTAACTTGGGCATCTTCTGAATTTTGTCGTGATGTGCATTGTGGGAAACGGAGGTTCGAGCAGCAGCAGCTGCTACAGACATGACACGGAAATGGCAGTAGCTCCCTTCCCTCTATGCATATTCTATGCATGTTTCAGCGTCGTGTTTGTTTCATCCATATAATATCATATAGTTGTGCTGCCGCTGTCAGGCGGCTCCGAGAACCTCCCTTTCCCACAATGAAAACAGCTTTTTCCAAAATCACTTCGGTTGGAGTTTTTATGTGTAGGAAAAGCAAAAACACAGAGAACATAACAATTATTCCAGATACCTGGAATAATGTGGAATGTGTACATGGCATCACTTTTTCTGCAATAAATATAAAAATAGGACCAATGGCCCTGCAGCTTACTGGCCAAATTAAAAGCTTTGGGAAATGTATCCAGATGCCATTTATTATCACCCAGTTATGTGTAGGGCTGGGTAAAAAAAAAAATTGATTTAATCGATCTTTGATCGATCTCATTTTAATTTTGCATAATCGATTAATAGTGGATGAGAACGATTTTTCAGAGCAGGAGCGGGAGTACGTGGAACCGCAGGTGGCTCCGTCTTGCGAAACCCTGGGGAAGACTTGGTCTCACTCTGGAAAAATACGCGGAGGGGAAACCTCCTCCACTGGAGGTCCTCCAGCCTCAAACTCAAACACACAGTGTGAAGGAAATGGCCGTCCGGCGAGTCGCGGAAGCCGGTTGTTCTTGGAATAATAACTTGGATCCACACTATCACCCATGGTTAAGTATGGAGTTAGAGGAATAGTAAAGTGACAATGTCCAACCGTTACGCTACCCCCCCCCAGCCCTGCTCTGCTCCGACCACCAATCACGGAGCAACCCCCCGCCCAATGTGTAGAAGCCTCCAGCCATAAAACAGAATATAGATGATGAAGTCCGTCCTGATCAACTGTAAAAACATGGCAATGTTTCTGTCCTGTTCATTATTTCAGAGCAGATTCAGCGACTTCCTGCTGAAATGTCAGATTTATTTCCTTTCTAATATCAATACTGATCCCAGTATTGATGTGTTGCATGACTGCAGTAGTCAAATAATCAGGTTACAACTTAAAATTGTACTTTGGTATCACTAAATTAATCGGAATCAATCAATTAATACTGAATCGAATCGATATTGAATCGAATCGTGATTAATCGATTCAGAACCTTATGAATCGAAATCAAATCGATTATGGAAACTGGCCATGATACCCAGCCCTAGTTATGTGTATTTACTATATTACAGAAATAGCCCATGTTTTGGTCATATTCCAATCAGATCTGTAAAAAATTCTAATTCCAACTTGATATCATTGATACTTATTTATTGGATCAATCCACTTCCTATGTCTTATAATGGGAAAATTTGTCAAAGTCGCACCAAATTCAGAATCAGATCCGGATCGAAATAATTTTAAAACCTTGTGTTGACATCATCATAAAGAAGCTGTATACCAAGTTTGAAGTCAATCAGAACTGCAGTTTGGGAGAAAAAGACGAATGAAATGTTTTCCCCATAAGAGCCCATGTTAAGTTTTCTGTAAGTTCCCGGACCCAGAAGAAGATCCTGATCAGCATCTGGCCATTATGTTTTGGTCATCTCCCCATCAGGGCTGGACTGTAGAAATTTACACTGGATATCATTTATATTTACTGAGTTATTGCATCGATCCACTTCCTATCTCTTATAATGGGGAGATTTTTCAAAGTCGCACCAAATCCAGAATCAGATCTGGATCCAAATAATTTCACTAACTTTTGTTGACATCATCATAAAGAAGCTGTATACCCAGTTTAAAGTCAATCGGAATTGTAGTTTCGGAGAAGAAGACGATTGAAATTTTTGTAACGGACGACAGACGACGACAGACGCCGCATGATGACAATAGCTTATGGCCTGTCGGCCGGTAAACTAAAAATGACTATGTCTGGAATGAAAAACATTTGCTCTGAAGTTTATGAAGGTCAATGCATCTGTTCGACACTGCAATGCTTCATGCATAAAAGTATGCTGTGGCATATCTTAAATTTATTAAAAAGTTGCAGCTCCAGCACTTTGGATATTGCACTTTGCTATGCTGCAGTTCCATAATATCTCAATTAAGTGTTCACACTTTTGGCCTTGTGCACGTTGTGTTCTTCAATGTCAAAGAGGAATAAGACAAAGTAGACCGGCTGTAGAAACAGTATGTCTGCAAACGTGTTGAGACACCTCCAGCAGCTCTGCACTATTTCTGTTCGGTCTGAAGCTGCAACAGGATCCGAGGCCCAGGGGACGTCACATCCCCGGGGATGTGACTCCTCAGCGAGGTCTCCCGCGGGAGCGTGGGTCCTGAGAAACCCTACGAGGCATGGTTAGGGGGGTTGGTTCATGACGTTCATGTTCACCCTAGCATTACAGCCGCCGGCCTCGACTCAACACCCAACCCCTACGAAGCCACAGCGTTCAAAGTGAAGGTCAAAGAGCTGAGGAGGACGTAGCGAGACCGCCTGATCAAAGTCCAGCAGCACCTCGGAGTCTGCTCTGGAAATCTGAACCCTTTTCAAGTTGTTTTGAACTCCTTTCTCAAAGAAAAAAAAAACACTTTTAGACAATCAATACAGCTTTTCCTTCCAGTGCAACCAAAAGTTTTTATCAGTTTCTTCAGATGAGAATGTAAATCAAATGACAATATTATAGAAAGGGTAGAAAAATACACAGGAGTCCCCTATTCAAAGAGCCGTTCTTTAGTATTTACAGAAGGTATAATCCTTACTCTACTTATGATGACATATTTATCCATGACATCCAATGCACCTTTTTATTTTAGTATCTATGGCTTTTTCACAACACAGCTGTGAATGACACTGCTGAAATGAGGGGAAATATTTTTCATTTAGCAGGAGTTTGTGAGTGTTTCATCTTATTGCTCAAATGACGGCTTTTAATGCCGCAGCATTCATAACCCGTGCCTCTTATCGCGGCTCCCTCCAACACTTGATGGAATTTGCCATCGCACAATGGTCGGAAAATACACTTCAAAGGCAAGACGCATCTAATCTCCTCCACTCTGCACATTGCAAATTTGCTGTGATAATAAGATCCTGCCTTCCCAAGCGTTCTTAGGGATCTGAACCAAGGATGAGAATTTCATCTCCCTCTCTCTCTCCTTCTCCCGCTATGTGTCTTTCTATATCACTCTTTCCCAGTGTGGCATCATGGGGAGGGGAAATAGAGCTAGTGGTGATGGGGGGGTTGTACTGCAGTTTTTAGAGAATCTCCGCAACAGCAATACTGCGTATCTGTGGAACCCATCCCATCCTTATGTAAAAGCCCTATTTTACAGTTTCTATACACACACACACACACACACAGCAAAAGAGAGCCACAACTGACAGCACAGCACAGTGACCTAGTTTCCTTGTGGCCCAGAAAGATCAAGCATGACTCCCTCAGAACTGCTATGGGCACAAAAACCTGGTTCAGTGCATTCAGTCAGGCCAGTGCACATCGGCGAGCAGCCAACCTACCAATCACCCTGCAACTGGGAGTCATCGCTGCTTTAACTACAGCTTTCAATGCAGAGACTCACAATTCAGATCCCTCAAACAGCACCCATTCTCACCAAAGTCACAAGGCAAGTGGAGGTGCAACTGGGATGCAGGCAGGAAGCCCCGCAGGTAGAGCTGTGTGTTGTGTTTAGTCTGGCAGAGGGCAGGTTGAGGACAGGGTTGTCATCGTAGGCACAGCTGCAGGACATGCTGTAACAACCCCCCCCCCCGCATCCGACCCCCACTACCCGACTCTCAGCGCCCTACATACACCACTCCACCCCCTCCAGGTTATCTGTATACATGGAGAAGGTTATGGATGGAGATGCTATCACAGACAGCACATTAGCACAACAAAGAAGTGTTTTAAAAGAAGCCCGCCAGGATAATTAGCTGCTCCTGTACCAAGATGCCATGTTCGATACAGAACATGCTAATGTGAGGACATAGTGTTGAGGGAGGAGATGCAATTTAAGACCACAAGGCCATAAAAATAAATAAATCACTGTAAAATCGTGAGCTTTCATCAACAAACTCATAACTAGCGTGCTGAAACTTATCTCTTAAAGAAACAGTCCAACACTTTGGTGCACTGTTTGATATCCTCTTCTGCAGGATTATGGAAAAACTACTACACTGATTTTCAAGAAACGTGGTAGAAGGGCAGGACATGGGCCAAAGATGAAAGCCTTAAATTTTAGAGCAAGTGGAAAAAAATTATACCCTCTTTCTGTTTATATGGATCATAAAAACAGAAAGAGGGTAGAATTTTTTTCCACTTTCTTTAACAATGGAGTGTGGTTTTTCCCAAGCTAACTTAGCACTTTGATAGTCTGGTAACAGTAAAACTAACCAGTGGCACCAAAAAGGGAAAACACAGGTTTGTCTATATGTGAATAGTTGTGGAACAGGTCCATGACCTTGGCAGAAGTCTGCACTCCTGAAATCCTGATGGCAGGTGGAAAGTCCTAACATCATTAAATATAACAATAATGCACCTACAGACATGTCTAAGCCAACCAGAAAGATTCCAATCCAGTTAGTTTCACTTTTGATGGAAACTTGCTGGCTAAACTGCAGCTAATTAAACTTATGCTTCAGACATATACTGCATATGCATGTGTGGTGAGTTTAACTATTTTAGTTTTTAGTTAGAAGAAACATAAAAATGTATGTGTTTGGTCCATGGTTTGACTACATGCTCCTGTAAAAGGCTGCTTGTTTTACAAAACAATCCTTTTCTTAACATTATATCTTATCAGGTGACATTGTAATTTCCCAGACTATGGATAAGATGTTAAAGGTCATCACAGAGGTCATCTGGTTGTTATAGAAGCAAGAGTTTTTAACTAAATAGTTGCTTATTCAGTAAAATAAGGCGCTTCTTCCATAGGACTCCATTAAGACAGATCTGACTCTGGATTCCCTTCGAAGATCCTGTGGCTTTGACTTGACTAATCTTGCATCATTTGTTAATACATCATTGCAGCTATCTTAAAACCAATGGCTGCCAAGATAGTTTGCTACAATGGTAGCTGATACACATTTAGAAGAAGTGAAAGCAGAAATTCTCGGTCGCATTCCAGAAGTAAGAAAATCTAAACCCAACTGGCCAGTGAGTTCCAACCACTAGAACATTACCTTACATAAAAATGTGGCGAGGTACTTCCTATTCATCTTCACTGTAATATACTTTACAACATTTTACAATAAACTGATACATAAAAGCTTAAGGGATAAAAAGACATGTCAAAAGCTATAAAAATGAAAAGAAAAAAAGTCATGCGAGCTGAAGCTTTTAGAAATGATTTTGACATCTTTTATGGTGCTGTAACTGTGCCATTTTGTTAATGTGAAATGTAAACTCCACACGTACTTTTCAGAAAGACTGAATACATTGTTGCAGAAGCTTGTGGAAAAAAAGGATAGTTGGGACGTCCTGTCAGGAGACATGGCATCATTTCACAGCCAAACTTTAAGGCTTATTGGCACAGGTTCTTCTAAGTAAATACTATACAGTGAATTATTTATCACAAATTGAATCCAGCTGACTATTGCAGGGAATTCTGACTTGCATGCAAGCTAGCTTTGACTACTTACAGTTAGCATTCTTGTTGTGTTTCTCTAGTGCACCTATTCATTTTAAGGTAGTGGTGTTCCACCTACATGTACACATAAGAGCACTGAACAAACACATGACATGACATCAGTCTCACTCAATGGATGAATGAGTGCTCCTTTAGAAATTCAGGCATTATCAATCCATTCAAGCCTATATGAAAAGGGAAAAATCACACACAAAAACTTCCTCATTAGCATGAAAGTGGGGTATGAGATAAAGAAAAGCATGTACTTCAGAAAATATAGAGAAATAACCAAAACAACAACAAAACAGACAGTCAATAACAATGACTGAATATGTAAATCCAGCTCAAGTTTGACTTTGAGAACTACAGAAGCTGCCTCTCCAAGATGACGACGCAATCTCTTTTTATAATTCTACATTAAGTCAGAAAGCATGGAGGAAACGTTGGGATACGAGTCTGTATTCTGGTTTGCTTTAATACCAGGTTAGTCAATTCCAATGCGAGAACAGGTCTGTTTGGGTTAACAACAACAGAGTGTGGATGTTTGGACCAAGTGGCAAAGGAAGCGGGAAGGTGGTGAAACTTTGCCCACGTTAATATCATCTCACTCTAACTGGGAGGCAATTGGTGCCGGAGCTGCACTCTGTTAAGGCCAAACAAAAGGCTTGTGTGGCAGCGTGCTGCTGAGCATGGAGCGCTGCATGTTATCCAGGTCAGAGTGATCTAATCAGGTGTGAATGAAAGCACTTGGCAGCGCTCCAGGCCTCGCTCTGCCATCATCACTCAGGGGGAAGAAAAACACACATAGACACATATGTTTGTATTACTAAACATGTAAGGACATTTCTGCACCAAATATATATTCATGTTAATTTGGCTCCAAGATATAGATTTTTGGGGAAACAAAAAAAGATATTCAGATTCACTAATATGAATCAATGCATGAGATTTACCACATCTGTTGTACTGTATCTGTTATTGAAAAGAGTTGTTATGCTTGCTCAAAAGTGAGTAAACTGATAATCTACCAAAGAAATTGCATTCTAATGTGGTTTTGTACTCAGTGTGTAGCTACAAGACTGAACAATGTAAGAACTCACTCGGCCCTGAAAGGCTAAAGAAAATTTTAAAAAGCAACAAAAACATTCAGAACATAGCTGTATTTGCAGTATTTGACCAAATTTTCTGCAAAGATGAATTGAGAAATGCATGACTCATGTCAGTAGATGATTGACCTCACATTTTAACCCTAATGGTTGGCCATTACTGCAGAGCATGTCACGTCCAAGTTTGCCATCGGCAAAAGGTCAAGAGAGGGAAACGGTTCCTACATGACAGCATGGAAAGCAGAAAATTCATATCAAAGGGAAAGGACTATTTCATTATTTGGGATAGGTATATCCATCTTCAGAACAAATGCCTTGTTCACACCAACACAAATATTTTTGCAAACAGATATCGTCTTCCTCCATTTTTTCCTCCACACGACAACACAAAAATCACTACAAACTGGTCCAAACAGTCAGTTGTTGTCCAACCTGTGGACACCATGGATAATACTGGATGTAGCAGATGCAGAGGTTTTAATCTGTCATGAAGGTGAAACAGCAACAAGTTCAGTTACAAAGTGGCGTTCCCTTACGTGTTAGTTGTGGAAGTGTATTATTTACATGATGTGGATTTGTCCATGACACTGGTGCGGTCCGTCTGCTAAAGATATCAGTGCTGACCTCGATCTACTGCGGGTCATACACTGGTTTATACGCCTGGATTTGATGTTTCAGGTGCAGCTTCATAACACAAAGACATAATAGGCATGAGCAATATGATGTCATTGTTTAACAATCTCTCAGTTTTCCCTGAGCACACAAACCAGAGTTTAGAAACTGTACTTTGGAAAGAGGTTTTTTTTGTTTTGTTTCGTTTATCACTTTTGTGGACAAGAGGCTCAAACATAGAGAAAAACATACATTTTCCAAATTGTCCACATCAGTGTGGATAGGGCAAAAGGAACTTTTGTTGAAATAAAAATAACCATCCTGCTTATCAATTAGTCAACTGATTAAAAAAAAAAAAAAGGTGTTATTTGTTTGCATCATTTCTCAAGCGCAGATGCCAAAACATCCAAATTTCCATCATGAGTGTCCAAATTAAATAATATGGCGGAAGACCTGAAAATCAACTTAAACAAGAGGCTTTGGGCTTTAGATGAATAGATTGGGTTCTTCATTTTTCAAACACTGTAGATAATTGAAAATGAAAATCATTTGCGCCACTGTTTTGCTGATTTCGTTAAATAAGGTGACATTGTTCCAGGGTAACAAACAGTAAACAGTCAGACAGGTTGTAAACAAGCCTGCAGTACACAAAGGACTTCCCGTTTGACTTTGTCCTACTATAGTTTGTAGTAGTTATGTGCTTTTCTACTGTATATTTGTGTTACACGTAATTTACATGTGTGATATGATTTAAAGGTATTTCAGGGGCACTACATCCAAGTTTTATTTACACAGAAACTGACTCAGGTGATGGTAAAACCTGCTGTATTAAAACCACAAGCATTTAACATTATATATTGATGTATTTTTTTCCAATGAACAAAATAAATGTGATATGAAATGTCAGACTTACAGAAAAAAGCCTATCACAACAAAATGCATTTATATAGCCAATGGCCCAGTGCCAAAAGACATTTAATTTACTGCTGAATAATTAACATTATCTACATTTACAATTTTAATCACAAAATTAGCCGTGATTGGTCAACAAAAAAAAGTCATTCAACTTTGGCTTTGGGAAGCTAGTAAAAGATGAGTTTTATCATTGGTCTACTTGAAATTATTAAATATGTTTTTCGATTCCAGTTTATCTTCATGGAAAGTATCTCATTAGCATAATCTATATTGAGGCATTAGATTAAAAATATGACTCCTATGTTTGGTCTTCGTGTCCCTACATGCACGTCATTGAGCACTGTTCATTTTTTTTATACTTATGGTAAAACGTTTCAAAATATAAGGAATCTGTTGTCATGGAAGTTCTACTTTACATCTATATCTGGGTTACAAATCCATTCTCCCACGACTCTGCCAGCTTCAATCTGTCAAACCGCATTTCACATACGACAAGTGCTGGGCTTCTGGGGACCGGTCTTTGTTAGCGGCTGTCAGAAACATAAATAACCTTTTAAAAAATGAGCTGCTTTCAAAGGAGCATTATGTGACTGGGAAATGTGATGAACCTTTAAATGTAAAAGAGATGCTCACAGGTTGATTTGGGGAAAAGTCATCTGAATTTTGAATTGATTTAGTCACTATATCAAATAACCAATGAAATAATCAGAATTTAACAGATAATTGTGGAAATACATCTTACACCTTCTTGATCCATGTAAGAAATGGGAAGTAGTCAATCCTGCAGGAGTACTGAATGTACTTCTGCTATTTGTAGTATTTTTTTAAGCTACAATAAACCCCATTTACATTTATTTCAAGCCACAATATACGTAAAACATCACCATAGTTCCATCGACAGCAGTTAAAAGTCCAATAAAGACACAAAAACTCTCAGCATGTTGTTTTTTTTTCCTTTTCCTGAGCGGTGTCACCCAAACTCCACCCAGGGAGGCAGCCATTCAATAGAGAGGGCTTCTACTTTCAATGGTCTGGGCTCAGACCAATCACAGCATCCCCTGCCCCCCCTCAGCCCTCGGGCCTCCAACCAATCAGGACAGCCCTGGCTCCACACATGACTCTATGTGATTCTGTCCATCAACTGCCTCATATATAGTGCATGCAAGAAAATGTGGAGCAGTTCAATAACTTGCACCGTAGCTGGGCTCTCCAGTGTATGTATGTGTGCGTGTGCGGAGGCAGGGGAGGTGCGTGCATTGTGGGAATGCGTGCACTTGTTTATCTGTAGGAGCACAGAAGGAGAGAGAGGGAGGGAGGGAGGGAGGGTGAGAGAGCGAGAGAGAGAGATTTGTAAGGCACTTGTATTTGCAAACTACTGGCTGAGTTCCCACTAGAGGCAGGGAGATCAGACTGAAAGAGTGTGTGTCAGGAGTGTGTATCCGCAAGAGAGTGTGTGTGCGTGCGTCTGTCTACACGTCTGGGAGAGACACAAGAGCGAGACAGACAGACAGAGAGGAACCCGTTCAACCCATTTCAGCAGCAACTTTTCAGCCTGTGTGCACGAGGTTTCTCCTCCTGAATATGGAAGCTTTTCCCTCTTTTGTGTTTGTTTTTTTTTTTCTTTTTTTTCTTTTTTGCTACTGCAGATCGGCCCACCGAACTTTTGGCTGGTAAGTATTTGAACATCTCGTCTTTTCAATTCCAACACTTTTCTCTTCATTCTCATCCTGTTTTACTCCACTGATTTCAAAAGCTGGGACTCTGCCTTTTTTATTTACAGTGAACACAAGTTTTTTATTTTCAGCTCAAGATATTTTGACTTGATGTGTGTGAAAGTGTTCGGCAGTGTTTGTCTAAAACACTGCGTGTGAAAAGCAGACAGAGGCTCTGTGTGGGACAGTTTAAAAAAGGATGTATGTGACGGAGAGAAGGAGATTGTGTGCACCGGACAAAGTGTGCCAAGCGTGAAAAGTGTGTGTGTCCTTTTTTTTTTTTTTTTTCTCATCTCAAGCTCGCTCTGTGGGAATGCAGACTGCGGTAGCCGGTAGCAACGTTTGACTGGGAGGAACTAAGCCAGACAGTAGACAAAAGCGAGCAGGGCCGTCCAGACAGGGCAGGTCAGCCATTAGAGGCTGCAGCGCAGGGACAGGTCAGCCAGCTGCTGCTCTGCTCGGCAGTGGGGAAGGGAGGGGAGGGGATACCCCGCCTTTAGCGTCGGGGTTATAGAGTTGCGTTTGGGGTTAGGGGTGACCATGCTTCACTTAGCAGCCACCTCTCAAAGCGCTCACCTTGCACCCTCTCTCTTCTATCCGTGCCACTTGTGAGAAACCCCAGCATGCTTTGCAGGTCAAAATGAGATGAGGCATCAGTTGAATGAGCTAAAAATAATTCTCTAGCATCACTGTGAAATCTTTCAGCGCTGGTTTGTGTAGAAATGTAGCCGATTGGTTTCACAAATCAGACATTTGGAAAAAAAAAACTGATGTCAGTGATTTGCAAAAGTAGGAAAAACTACAAGATACGAGGAGAAAAATGCAGCATAGGAAGTGTAATTGGAGGAGGTAGTTAAATATAGACAGTGACAAAAGAGGAAGAATAGGAGTGACTGTAATTTTCACAGAGGTTGTTTTTTTCTATTCCCTTTTTCATTGGTTTTCCCCAGCAGCTTGCGTGGGGGTCGTTGGGTTTGGAATGTATTTAGTGACAGGAAATACTGGCTGTCCCTATATTTTTGTGTGTGTGTATGTGTGTGTGTGTGTCCTGGTCTGCTTTTGTCCAAAGCTCTTAATCCACCGCAAAAAGCTGAGTGCGTGAGGGAGTAGCAACAACTGAGAAAAACAGCGGCCCGGATCACAGATGTACACCACGGCTGCTGCTGCTGTTGTTGTTGCTGTAGTCCCCCCCACCCCCCAACCCCTTCAAAAAAAAAACAAAAAACAGAAAAACATGTTCACAGGCTGCACAAAGGCTTAACGATAACTCCAGAATGAAAAACATCACACAGACAAATAAGTCTGGATTGATATCTGAGGGCAGGTGATGACGAGGGAAGCAGTTCTTTGAAGAGATTGGAACAGGAACTGAAAATAAGAGTCATCGCTTTAAGAATTCAATTTAAAAAAAAATGTAAATTAAAAAAAAAAAGACAAAACAACCAGTCATCGTCCAGTCTGGAAAACATTAATTTAGAAAAAAAAAAAAAAACTCAAGCGTTTGTGTACATCCGAGTGTTTCAGACAGAGTACAACTCATTCTCTGAAATGCCTGTACATGTAGAGTCTTGTTAGGCAGATACACATCTCAGCCCTCATCACCGGCAACTCAAGTCGTACACTCCATAACCCCAGCGCGCGATCAACAGTCTTTTACTGAGGCTGTCACTGAAACACAGGCCTCTGAACTCTGCACTGCACACACACTCCAATATAGGAATGTTATTTCCCACTGACAGCACAAACTGTACGATTGTTAAAAGGTAGTCAGGTAGTCAAAGTCCTGTGTTGACTAAATGATAACATTCTGACTCAGTGGAACTTGTGGGATTACACATTTTGCTGCAAGTTGGAAACAGTGACACTTGAGTGAAATCCAGCGTCACTTGTTGATGAGGTAAAACATCGGCTGTTTTGGAGGGACAGTGCGGGGAAAGTGGCGGCTCGGTTGTGTAAGCGTCTGCGGTGACCCCTGCAGCCCAGCCCGGTCTGCCCTCAGTTCAGGTCTGGATGGACTTTGGTTGCAGACTTGCAGATCTATAAGCCCCTCTGCACCCCTTGCTCCCTCCCTGGCCTGTGTGTCTACCTGGATTTGAATAGAAACCAGACAGTGATGCCCCCCCCCCCCCCCCCCCCCCTCTGTCACCACTCCCGCGTGGGACAATGAGGATTTGTTAGTGCTCAGCCGTGAGCCTGCTGACACAAAGCGTATAGCCTCCCAGTCCCCAGTGCTGAAGTGTAGCAAGCTAAAGCACAGGCGGGCAGGACACCAGCAGGGGGGCTCGGGGTGGGGGTTGGGGTGGGGGCAGTTTGCAGGGGTGGGATTAGCAGACAAGAGCTCTGGGTTGGGGGATGGGGGCCTGAAATGAACAGGAAATTACTTCCTTTGATGAGGCAGAGGCAGATTCGCACAGGCTGAACTCCTCCGGGCCTCTTCCCCCGGCCGTAAAAAACCTGTTTGAGCAGAAAATGTCAAAACACTTCAAGGCCCCCATGTGTCACTTCCCTCTGGCTATGATGGAGTTGTTAAGTCAGTACGCAGGTGCTAAGCAAACACTCGCAAAACTTTTTTTCCTTCTTCTTTCCACTGCTGCTTCCCCCTCTTCCCCCAGTCTCTCTCGTCGCTTTCCCCTCAGACGCCAGCCCCTGACCATGTCATGGGAATCCTATTAAGTGCTGCGTCCATCCGACCCATTTTCACCCGTTGAAAAATCATAGTTCAGTCCATACTGCACTGCGGGGAAACCACAGACATGGGCGTTTTATATTTAGTTGTCTGCATAAATATTTCAAAACCCATAAGGGCGTGGAAAATATTGTAAATATACTGGTTGTTAGATCAAAGGGAGATGAGGAGAGATGAAGAGATAAACCAAGGTGTTAAATGTGGATTTCTCATGCTTTCAGTGAATCGTAATTTGTCTTGGATAAGTCCAAAAAATGTATTTGGTGTGCTAGTTTGCTCTGCTGGGGCCTTTAGATGTAACTGCAGGAGAAGAGGGGTCTATTTTACAAGGTTGTTCCTTAAATTCTTAATTACACAACGAATCATTGCCAGGGAGTAAGTAGTTACTGTACTGAAAATACAAAACAAATGTAATTTTAATCAGTTACGCCAACAAATATGGGATTAAACTACAGGTATTAATTAAAATGTTGGTGATTAAAAATGGTTGCTTGCAAATATATTGTTTTTAGGAAAGCTACATATAAATGTAACAGTTGACAACGCAAAGACAAATGGTCATATCACTGGACGATAAGGCCTCTCAGTGATGTTCAACTATATTTTTCTTCTGAAATCAGAAAAGGGCTTCAATACAGTTCAAATTGAGGTTTAAATGGAATTTTATGACCTATTGGTTTTATGTCGCAACTCAAAAGATTGAAAAGAAAAATTTATATTAATTTTATTTTTTTAACAGGGTAACTAGTCATCCATAACCCATTACTGTTCACAAGTAACCCTCCCAACTCTGACAATGATTCAATGTACAATTACAGATTACATCTTACAATTTGCATTTCTTAAATGCCTCAGAGAAAGATCTCCTGTCATGCCATGCGTGTTTGTGCTCCTGAGAGTGAGTTGAAATGGTAATATGTGTTCAGTGAATATCAGGGTCGATTAGAGAGTCTCGTCTGGTCGGGCTACAGCAGATTAGACAGGCAGAGCAGATACAGGCCGCGGGCTGGTCGTCTGGCGCTCTGACCCACATTGCTCTGATGTGCACGTCACTTCCTATTACGCTGACAACTGGACGCAACATCAGCTGAGCGCTCCTTGATCTGCATACCCTCCCCGCCGGCCAGGCCTCGCTCCCCATAACCTCATGCTGTCATACACCAACCTTGGCCTGTCCTGCCGCCTAGCTACAGGAAGTGTTTGATGAGTCACAGCAAGGCATCACCATCGCAGCTCCCGCTCCTTGCAAGTGTGTGGGTGGTAGGTTTGGCACACTAGCAGAATACTGACCTTCATGGTAATTTACTAATATCTGAGCTTTAGGATGTCAAGTCAAATAAGTAGAGGCTTGTGATGGAGATTCATGCAGCATGTACCTAAATTGAGCGCTGTCCAGGGGAAACAGCAACAACTTTTTTTAATGTTGCCACAAAGACTTCAACTGGATTTTAATATGAGCTGCTTGTTTGTCTTTGTCATGTCTGTAAGTATTTCCTTGGATAAAAAGTTTAAGTAGCAATGATGGACTGTGCCGTTTTAAATCGTCTTCCTCTCCACACGTCCCTGGCCTCTGCAGGTGATGCCGAACAAGAGTTCAAGTTTTTGATAGAAGTGCAGAACATTTACAGAACACTATCTGAAGTTTGATCTCTAAATCTGGCATTTCAACAAGTACTCAGGCCAAAAATAAGTGCACCCCGACGACCTCTCGTAGCATGCGTACATACGTCTGTATATAATGCATAAGAGGCTTTGATGGCGGCTCTGCAGCTGGCTGACAGAGACAAGTCTGTTTGCAGGCTGCCTGAAAGATAATTGGCAGCTATGGAGTGAAAAGCAGGCTCAGCAACAGATAAGGGCCGTGTGGAAAGCTCCATAATCAGCGCGGATTAGCAAATGATAAATCATGGGTTCACACAAGTATGCTGTCACTGCGGGAAGAGCTAGAAAGAGAGGTAGGGAGATATGGAGAGAGTGGGATAGGGAGCATGAGAGAGGGAAAGAAGAGAGTGAATAGTATGGAAGATGTGGATGTTTTTGCTGTAATTCAAAAGAAAAACACAATAATACCATCTAGCAGGTCAGCAGGAGAGGCAAGCTGAGAGGGGGAAATGAAAAGAGAGGAGAAATTAAAAGCTCTGCCAACACTCCAGCTAATACAATCTTCTGCCTGTCAGATTACCTTCTTTAATCCAGAAAGGTTTAACGCCTCTTAGAAATCTGAAAGGAGACATGAATTCAGCAGCGATTTTCCTCTGCTAGAGAGGAGGAAGGTGCTTGGGAGGAGGGTTAAATCTCTCAGCAACTCTCCAAAGCACTGGCCTCAACAACTCTGCTGCGCAGTCGTCAAACTGCTATGCAGAGGATCAGCCGATTTCAAACCGCCGCAATGTTCCACTCGAACATCGCCGACTTTTGCCGCAGTCTTCATCTACCGTTGAGAGTCATGAATTCATGCCTCTTTCCATGGAAAAAAATGCACATGAGCTCTGAGAGTTTTATCTGTGGCGGAATAAGTCTTTAATAAATACAGTAGAACAAAAAGATGAGCTTAACTTTGGCTTACGCAGAGCTGATCAGGTCAACAGAGCACAAAGCACGGTGCAGCGCATTAAGGACACTGTGTCCCTGCTGGTGCGACGCAGTGACATGCTCCCCTACTGGGACGGGTCGCCAATCTTTGTGATGTTTGTCACCCAAAAAATACTGGGTAATGTGGCTTTATGGGAATAAAATGACATCGAAGACTAAACCCAGAGGGAAGACAACAGCCCTTTTTAGTCTGGTAGATGTAACAGGGTGCAAACAATTTAGAGGCTTTGATCCCAGCTAGAGCTAAAAATGTAATAGAATGCTATAGGCAGACGTCAACGCAGAAGAGGAAAAAGGAAGTATTTTACATAAAGAAAATGCAATGCTACATGCATCATGTATCGTCTTTAGTATACGTAGCTAGGCTGTAGAAAAAAAAAACATTGCTCTCCTCCTACTATTGAGGCTTAATTTTATCACCAAAATTACTTTTTTAAAAAATTCCTATATCCGACTAGTACATCATCCCTTTCTGCTTAGTTTTTTTGCAGCAACATGATTCAGATAGTCTGTCTGGCCCCTAAATAAAGGTCGATCGGTATCCAGGTCATTCCCATGCTGGCTCACCCTGCTGGCTCCCGATGATAACGGAAATATGAAATCAGAATTACCGCCTGTGATTTTCACTCCTCTGCTTTCTTTCCCTGTGCTATTTCTAAATCTGTCAGAGCGAAGACTCCCTGCTTTGTTAGTGGGTGGTTGGGGAGAGATGAAGGAGGATGTTTTTAAGATGATGATGATGATCAGGGTGGTGGTCCGACTCCCAGCTCCCAGCCTTGTATTACTGCAGTTCAACGTGCTGAGAGTTTGAGGGCCGGGCAGATGCTACTGCCATGGTGTTGCATCAATCTAACCCATTCAAAAACGTGGATTATGTGGCATAAATCATCACTGTATAACCTTTTATTTGGGTTTCCTTCAGGATGCGTTTTTTTGTGTTCACCGAGACATTTATGCTGTGCTTTAACAACTTAATTAAGATCATGATCTTGAGAACAGTCATTTTTGCAAGTTTCAAAATAACAAAATATGAGCGAGGATTTTGGGTGTGAGCTTTGACAATGGCAGCGTTCAAAAGGGGCCGCGAGTCTGACCTGGGGATAAAGTCTGTTGAAGATAAAAAAGTGGCAGCGGGCTCCAGAGAAATGTCACGGTTAAATCCAGAAGACAACCACAAAGGGCTCTCTCATCCCGCTTTGTTAGAGATCCTCAAAACTGCTGCGAAAAGAGCCTGGGATACATATTCATCAGCCTCAGCGCTCACGACTGAAATGAGCCGACAGAGCTTTGGAGAAGAGAGAGGAGTGTGACATACAGTGCAGTCCTCTCAGGCATGCTGCGAGTGTGGATAAGTCAACTAGAGCCAGACTGACGTGATGTGATCAAGTGCATCAACGCTGGGTTCAAAGGTGTACAGCAGAGATAGAAAAGACAGAGACAGAGAGAGAAACAGCGCAGGCAGACAGGGATGTCAATCAGAGCTGAAAGGGTTGAGGATACTAGCTGCTGCGAAGATGAACTGAGGAAGATGAGGTGGAAAGGTAAGTCATACAGCAGCCAGGCAGGTGTGTCGTAGAAAACACTGCAAGTCACGGGTTAACACTGAGAAAGGAGCTGGCAGCAGAGATAGGAGCTGGCTCGGCCACAGTTAAGGTTGCAAATGAAACCCTCAGAGCCTTGGCAGGATGATCCGTGGCACGTGGAGGCAGGGTGTTTCTGGAAAGGCTTGGCGTAACGCCTGAAGGAGTTCCTCTGCTGGAGCAGGGCTGGCCTGGCCAGTGCCGGGTGTATCTGCCGGTTATGGCTTTTCGATAGTTACGAAATCTTTTTACCCCCCCCTTCCCCCCGAAGATACACAGAAACGGACTGTCTTGCCAAACCACAGCTGACAAAAAGGTTCCTTAAATATTCTGCTGGTTTTGCAAGGCAGGTTTCAGCTGATTTGAGCTTTGGGTGCTAGTACTCTCTCAAAAAACTAATCTAAATATTATCATGTAATATCCAAATCACAGGAGCTGCAAATGTTTGATAAAGGGAAAATATGTTAAAACTTCCCATCATAAATGAACCATGAAGCATTCAGCCTAAAACTCATTCTCCAAACAGAAGAGCTGATGCTCAACAAAAAATTCACATCATATATTTTCATGGAAGATGAAATGCCAAAAATGCATATTTTGACTCAAACTGTGACTTATATCACAATATCTGTAAAAATTACTGCAATTACACTCTAACAAATACATACATCTTCACTTTTTATCTCAATATTTGCTATCTTCAACGATTATCCAGGGGGTGAGCTCAGTTAAATTACAGAAATCTCTAGTTCATCACCTTTGACCTTCCTCATGATTCATGTGCTTCTCCATATGTCACTGTCAAATTACAAAAAAAGTTAAGGAAATAATTATTCTGCAAGAAAACCCCCATCCCTCCCTCTAGAATTTCATTTAGGTCATGAGACTCACCAGGGCACTGGTAATGATGATATACTACAAAAAAATCCATTAATTCGTATAGAAATAGATTACAATTCTTTAGGAAAATCAGATCAACGGATGATATCGTACAGTGTGCATCATTTCAGGAGATAAATTCACCCTGGCAAATACCACCAGAGAGATATAAATGGTGCCATATATTTATCTAATCATAATTTATTTATTGACTTCCACATTTAATATTCGCCCTGTTATATCACAGGCCAACCACTTTACCAATGTGTGACAACAAACGCAGCAGTAGGACAGCTAAATTTGACACAGTGTGACCCCACTGCACGGCTAAATCTCATTATAAACTTCTCAATTGGTGCAGATATTAAAATGTCCAATCTGACTTAAAGCCTATTTTGTGACTGACACAGCAATTAGGGCATATTTGTTGAATTTGATTGAGTTTGCCCACGGAGAGGATCACTCACTGCGCTGGTGATTTTAGTGATTTAATCTGCTCATGCACTTCCATTAGGAGACGTCTCGCAGTGCCAGCGGATTGTATAATAATAATTGTCAAGAGGCGTGATGGGATGGGAAAGTGTGTGAGAGCATATGATGGCAGCCTCCCAGAGTATTTTTGAACAGGCATCTCAGCTATGCTGGGAGTGTCAGGTTAAGCAGAGCTACACTTATGCCTGCAAAACATTTGTACTGTAACAGGAAATGAGCACATTTTGACTGGCTACAGGCGGGAACACATAGCACGTTGCCTATTTCCTCATCAGAGGTTTCTCTACGTCACACTTCCTTTCTTGTCAGTGTGCATGATTTTCTGTGAAATGACCAACAGGAAAAATGAAAAGTGAAAGACAGTCATATTCCTGTTAAAATGACAATTAAACAAGAAGGTGGTTTTACTCTATTAGTCATACTAAATGCAGGGGTGTGCAGGTCTGACCAGGTTTTTTTAGCTGCTGAACAAAACTAGTATAATGTAAAGGAACAATTAAAAGAAAAAAATAGACAAATGACACAAAATAAGCTACAATGAACATTTCAGCACAAACTAAAAATAACATTGCAAGTAAAATCTGAATTTGCTTATGGTTCATGATGTCTTGAATAAAATTATTTTATACACGGAACCTATAATAAATAAGGTTTTGTAAAGTCTTTTTGATGCCATTGACTTCTTTTCAGCTCAGTAAATCACGGTTTTCCTGAGAAACTGAATCTAAAAACAAAAGGAAATCTAGTCAGTTACTCAGAATAAGCATACAAAACTACAGTAAACTATAATAACCACAAATTGTAAAACTATATGAAGAAAAACAAATGAAAATTCAATAGCTCTACTGTATAACCTTGAGCTGGTTTTGGTCTGACAAATTCCCACTGCATCTTCAATGATTTGCTCCTTTCACAAAATCTTCTACCTCTTTGTAATGTCTAACTGTACCCAGACTTCAGGTTAACTGTTCACTTTTCACATGGTTCATTGCAGTGTCCAGTCCATGCTTTTTAGTCAGAGCACAACTAACATGCACAGGGAGAATTTCTGCTCATTCTGCTTGATTTTGTGCATTTATGTAGTGTTGGCCTTGTTTCAGGCAGCATGGAGTCCTGGCTGCAGACCAGGCAGCGATGCAGGCAAAACGACAGAGAGTACACTGTGTGCTTCTCATTGTCCAACCCCTGGAATGTGCTGACGACGCAGGGTTCACACTGGTTCAGTCACACTGTTGCACTCTTCACTCTGGGCCTGTCAGGCTCTCATGCTCACCCAGCTATTTTTACATGCTTTACTTTTGCGAGTTTGTCAGTTATGCAAAGTTTCTGAGGACCACGTCAAGCAGCGGTAATATCAAGAGGCTGATGCGGAAGTTCGGCCACGTCTCGAAGCAATGAACAAGTCAGCGTGCGGAGGCTTTAGTGTACATTTCCCATAAGGTCTCCCTGTGTGAGGATAGCGGAAGTCAAGTCAGATGAAAAAAAGATGGGGTGAAAAGAGAGGGGGGGGTATTTCAGAATGAAAAAACCTCTGTGTGTCTCGGGCATGCTGCCAAACAGTATAAGTGCCAAGGAGGGAAGCCATTGAAGCCTGAGCCAGAGGGACTGAAAAAACTATTACTTCCCACCTTGTGTGTGAGCGAAAACACAGAGAGAAGTTAAGAAAATGTGGGCCTATTTATTCTTTTAAAAGGAAATGAGGTATGGGGGTGTGTAGCAAGTAAGAACTCCTAAGAGATGAGGAAGGAAACAAAAATGCATTGCATGCTACAGCTGCTAAAGCTAACATAAAGCCATTGTGACAATAAAACAGCCTTTAGATGACATTTATCTATTTCTAAAAAGGTTTCCATTCAACCCTTTGTTGGTTACTTTAATTCAAGGTCAAGACTATTTTCAATGAGATTCTTCTTGATACTTAAAAGTTTTCTGTTTGGATGGGGGCACCAAGCATGAGCACTGACAGCAATGAAAATAATTCATGAACACGTAAGACCGAGAAATGTTGTAGTATGACATGGTGGTAATAACGACGTCTTGTCCTTGGTCAGCGAACTGTGTCAAAGCAGCAGAAAGTGAATTGTGCCTCTCTTTTCCCAAAGTGATCATTCATTATGCAGAAAGCAGGAGAATGTGGCTCCTTTCTTCAAGCCGGCACTGTGCAGAGAAGACACAGAATTGTGCCTCAAATTCTCTCATTTTCCATCTGATTGATCTAACAGAACAAGAATCCTGCAGAACTGCAACAAATCTCTCTACAATGAGTTGCATCATATATTCACTCGCTCCCTAAAAGGTTTCAGTACAACTCCAAATCAAAAAACCCAACCTACATAAAATACATTTGACGTGGAATAAAAAAAGGGATGCAGAACAAACAAAATACAGTGCTCCGAATCTTCTTCTCTTTCTGTGCTGAGGCAAAGCAGGCAAAACAGGGGAGAGAAAGACAGAAAAGAGAGACAGACAGACAGAGAGAGCATTAATAAAACATGACTGCATGATTTTCCAACCTCAAAGAAGCGAACACAGGAAGGCGCACTCCCAGAGCAGTAGCTGAGGTTCAGCGCAGGGTAAAGGGAACAGCAATCTCTAACTAGCTCAACACTGCAGTGCACTAGTTTAAGCTGTGGGGCACAGCGGCACTCTCTGATCACACTTGTACCAATTCGCCTCCTTCCTCAAGCCTGACTGACGTCGTGTTCAGTCCTTTTGTTCCTGCCATTTCTGACTTTCTCCCCCTTCTTTGTTTCTCTTCTTGCTGCAGGCTGAAGGTGAAAGGAGCGCAGGATAAGCGGAGGCTGATGATACTTTTTTAGTAGGTTTAGTACCGCAGACAAAGGTGAGGATGATGACAAGACTATGAGGCTATTTAAGGAAACCAAAACCTTTCCTTCACCACCTCTCCTCTTCACTCCTGCTGAACCTCAACGCAGACATCGGTGGTAACACAGCTTGGCATGGAGTTGTTCCACACAGGCCAAGAGAAACACAAGTACACACACAGACACACACGATGAATTCTGATACTGACAGCTGAATGTAGCTACCTGAAGCTGTCTTGGTGCCAATTAGCATAACAAAGTTAGTATTTTCCATCTTTTTTTCCAGCTGTTGACAGCTGAATTAGGCATATAAAATAGAGCTGACATCATAGTGAGCTAAAAAAAAAACTAAATATGTTTCACTTTGAATTACAGACATGTTAAATATATGTGGTTTGGATGGAAACCAGTGAATGAGGGGGAGACGAGTGTTTCTATGATTTTCCACTTGTCTCAGTCAAACAACAGCGATGTAGACGGCGATGAAGACAAATTAAAATAAACTTTGCAAGATGATTTTGTAACTTTAATGTTGCATGCGTTGATTTTCCTTCACACACCAAGTGGCTACCATCAATCACACAAACCAGTGGTGAGACACACCGGCTTCACTGGTGCCTTCGGTGAACATTCAACGCTGTCGGTGAGTTTGAGCTCTAACCAAAACCATCGACCGTTGACTGTACCCTGAGGGACACCACAGCACACGTGACCGTCTGGAAAGCATCACTTCTGCTCTGATCCATAGTAAAATGCAGAAGCAGAGTGTGCTTGTGGACCCGTTGGTCAGATCGCACCTGTGACCTTCAGTCGGCTCCGATCCCCTTCGGGCTCAGCTGTGACGCAGCAGGCGTTCGCTCCTAAGGCTGCAATAAACATTCATTGCTGTCGGTGGGTTTACATAAGAATAACTCACTGATCAATGAATGCAGACTGCGGTTCAAACTTCTCAGTGATCAACCGGACGTGCGACAACCAACGGGTATTGAAGGACGAGCTGGATCAAACTAATGTGGAAAATGGAGGTAAACCACTAATAAATAAATAAATCTAAAATATCCAAAAAAAGAAAATCGCTTTCTGACTGTAGCTTTGAAGTAGCTTCCAGCTGAGCATTTATGTTGAAGTTTTTGAAGCACAGCGCAGCTTTAAAATTGGCTTGAAAGGGTCATTTCACTTCATATGCATAAAAAATATATAATTTTAACTTAAATTGTATCTGTTTGTGACGATACTTTGAAATTAATTTACCAAAGTTTTGAAATCGAGGTATAAATATGTGATTTTTTTTGTGCAGCAACGCTGACTTGCAAGTGACTCTTTCTTAAGCAGAAAACAGTTCCTCTTTACACTGATGTTTAAGGATTATACAGATTAACAGGGACGCTTTCAGGAATGTCATCGCCAAGTTTTACTTGAAATTTTTTCAAGATGTCAGCACTACAAACAAAATTCCACTGGACTACACAGATGTGTGTAATAAAATTTTATGTTTTGTCTTTGGAGCAGCGCCAACACCAAATAACGCCAAAGGACCTGCATAGAGTTATATTTTGTGGAATTATCAAACAGTCTGTAAAATTAATAAGAGTGATGTTTGTATTTATATATTTTTTATTCCATTCAATGTACATTTGAATGTTCTATGAATATGAGCAGACATATTTTAACTTCTATTAAAAAAAAAAAAAAAAAAGATTTTATAAACACATGTTTTTGGGACTTTTTTTGATGCATTACCTGAAAAAATGCGAACATATCAGCATTAAGACCCCTTTAAACTAAGAAATCAAATCTAATTATTTTGATGTAATATTTTACTTCAGGATCAAATAGTAAAAAAAAACAAAAAAAAACAAAACTGAATGTTCATACATTGATTTAATCCTCATGTACTTGAGGTGACGTATATTTAAAGGCATTAAAAACTTATGGATATGTCACCAACAAGACAGCAGTTCATGTTCTTACCTGCCACTTGCATTATCTAGTGAAAAAAGGATGAAAAGATCAAAAAATTATAGCATAAAGTGTTATTAAATTCTACTTTTATTCCTCATAACCTTCTACTTTAAATAAAGCATGCTTTTTAGTTGATGGTCTAAAATGAAGTGAGCAAGTAAGGGGGTTCAGTGTCTTGCCTTGGGCCAGTTTCTCACCATGACCCAGATGTTAAGTTCCTTCACTTTTCCCTGATTTTCAATTACTGAGTGCGACCGCTTCCGTGACCTAAAAACTGCATTTTGTTCTTGTTTGTTAATGTTGTATGCTTTCCACTTCATTTAATCTTAAAATCATCTACTGCAACAAATGTGTGAAACAAGCTGGAAAATCCTGTCGGCTATGTTCCATCATGCTACTGTTCTTCAAGTCAGACCCTCCCTGACCTGCGATTCCCAAACTTTCCACATCCATACAGCATCTCAGAGTCCACTGTTATTCCTGGAATTCCAAAGCCAGAGGGAATCCTGTCAAGGACACTTTTAAAGATAGGCAGTTTGCTGTGGGGGTTGAACCTGGTGTTTAGTAATTACAGGATAGTCGGCATACAACCCAAATATACTGTAACTAAAATGTAACAGAGACGCACTTCAGCTCAAATCAACCTCCTCGAAAAATACACACGGTAAAAAAGTGAAACAATCTGTGCCCACGATTCTTGGAAAGTTAATCAGCCTCGAAACCCCATTTCAGTATGTAATTGGAGGAGATATAGACATATGGAAATAATCTGGCAGTAATTGCCCTGTAAGGTTATGTTAACATGCTGGGAAATTTCAAACACATTGATGTTTCCTAGCCAGAGAAGGCCCAAAAGCTTGTTTTCCTCTTTTATTTACAGTGGAAAAGTGTCTGAGAGGACAATGAAAAGCAGTCCGGGTCACGTCTCGTCTTTCAACCATCTCAACAAAAAGCAAACTAACACCAGTGCTGCAGAGTAACTGAGTACATTTACTCAAGTACTGCGCTTTAGCACAAATTAGAAGCACTTATACTTTTCATTTTCAACTATTTTCTCATTCTTTCCTCTGATCCACCAGATGATCTCTTATTTAGAGAAACATAAGTGAAATAATTCTGTAAAACAGACTAAAAAAAATTCAGTTTAAAAGTGTAAATTGAGTTCAATATCCATGCTGGCTGTATTGTGTTACATATTCTCTCCTTACATTAAATCTTAACCTGATTTTTGGGGGAAATTACAGGAATAATGCTCATTTTTGACATGTAAATGATTAAAAAAACAAAACATCCACTGTGTAAATCCAATATTTTTACTTTGTACTATAGGAGTCATAAAATAATTCACTCAAACCTGTGTTCTTAGTCTAAAAATACATAGCAAAATGATTACATTAAATTTCAGCAAAGCTTCCCTGTACTGCTGAATACAGCCCTGCATCTATTATAGGGGCCTGTCCTACCCTAAAGTAACATGCAGTGGCTAGATACTGTTTGCTACATATATTAGGGCTACACAACAGTCTGCTTGTTTATCCCTGTGGAGTTGGGCTTTGTCATCACACACTGTGAAGTTATAGGCACTGACACTGGGAACAGCGTGACCCACTTCTCCCTGACCTGGAAAGACTCCACAGGCTGACCTCAAGACCAACGCCAACGCGCATTGCATCAAGAAAGAAAAAAAAAATGAAAAAAAGGGACGGTGAATCAAATCTAGGCTAATCATGAATTATTAAGGGCTAAAATGATAAGAAAGCACGTAGGTCAGCAGCAGCTCTGAAACACTCTGCGGCACTCACGCCATGTTCCAAGTGCAAAAGAGTGGGCACCCATGGGAGAAGGGAAAGAAAATTAAGTGAAAGAAAAAGGCTAGTGGCTTTTCATACTTTATCCGTTTATCTATACATTCACTTCAGTCAAACTCAGCCCTGAGGCTAACGCTGAAATCTACTTTTTAAAGAGAAAGCACCACAAAAGGAACAAAGAGCAGGGATGTGACGCGGAGACAAGTGTTTGACTGCTCTGCTGCGTAGTGCGGAGCAAAAAATGAGAACCTGGTGATTGTGAATGACTTTTGGACGCAGGCATATGAAGTTAGCCCTGTTATGTGAGGACAAAGGAAAGGCATGCACTGGGCTGCAGCCAAGTAGTTCCATATGGGTGTTGAGTTCATTGGGTCCAGGTGGCACGTGGGAGCATACATCACATGGAGGACCGGCATGCATCTACTGCCCCCTTATGGTTGGGGAAGTGTAGTGCAGGAGGCTGACTGGATCATTTACCAGAATCCAAAATACAAGCAGTGGGAAGATGCATGAAGAATTTCACAAGTTTATTGTTTCATTTATTCTTTTGGGTGTGTATGTACAGATACAGAGTTTGCTTACGTATTGTGACTCACATCTGCAAGCTTTATTTTGAAAGATATATGTTAAAGTTGCAATAATAGGCATAAAATAGGGAGTGTGATAAAGCTAAACAGTTAAAACAATCAGGGGCAAAGTTAACAAGAGAAAGTCCCGTGTTGGAATAAGCAGCTGGTAATGATTAACCACGGGACAGAGGTAGTCACTAAACAACCTTGATAACCCACTGATGACCTGCTCAGCAGCCATTGGTCAGCTGACAGCAAGGAAGGGAGGGGGAGGAAGGGTCGGGAAGGAGTTTGAACTCAGGGACAGAGCCAGGTCATCCGTGAGGAGCCACAGACACAAAACAAGCCTAGAAAAAAAACGCTACAAAATAGATTTATATGCAAAAAAAAAAAAAAAGGGGCATTACTTACATTAAAATATGCAGTTTAGTGCAAATTGAGTCACATTTTAAGACACAGGCTAAAATATGGCTCTAAATAAACATTTATATCCAGTGTAGGGATTCAGAAGAAGAAGCATTATTGATTCCAACGGATGTGTGAGTGATTAAGTGTGCAGCTACAGCTTTTATGGACTCCTGCATTTTACCACAGCTCCCAAAGAGATACATCTGTGCCCAGGACACTGCTCTCACATAGGTTTACAACCCTATGAACCACAGATCAATGCCCAATAAATGACCATCTGCAGGTTCACGCACGCTCCAAGTTTAGCCGCAAAATATTCAGCTAACATTTCAGGGGTCAAGGACAAAATTAAACAGTATCGCTCTGGATTTTTGAGTAGGCTTTAGAACGTCATCCACAGGGCTAGTGTTGAAAACAGCTGTTGCTAACTCAGCTATTTGGCCCCTGACCTGGGTTTTTTGGTCACTGAATGGGGGTCTCTGAATTCCCACCCCTGTCAGAGCATTTACAAGCCTGAGGAGCCCTGCCTCAGCCCCCCTTGACCTCAGCATCACCCTTGCCCAGCGCATGCACTGAGGCATCCTGGGAGGAGAATAGGGCTAACACACAGAGAGAGAGAGAGAGAGAGAGAGAGAGAGAGTGGTCACGACTGCGAACCCACCTCGTCAAGTTTACAACCCAATCAGGCCTGGCCTCGTAAATCCACGCCTCCTCCTGGTGCAGGCAACAATACCAGCCATTCAGTGTGTGCACAGGTTTAATAGTTCCTCTTCGGCTTCCTTCCACTTCTTAGCGACCACCCCCCACCCTTTTCCTCCTCTTGCAGGTTTATAGAGGGAGTGATGAGAAAGCCCAGGCCGGAGGAGGGCTGTACACAATCAGGTCAGCGCGGAGTCATGGCGAGGTCAGCAGTTTCTGAACTGTGTCCGACCTCTGACCTCTTCACGGTGCCACCTGGCACTGCGATCACAGCCAGGGGAGTCCGGAGTGAACTTCGTCTGAACCTGGACCTTAACATTGGACCACTGCCTCACCCCTGGCCCTTTGCTCCCAATTTCCTCTGAGCTGGGAGTCACATTTTTTACATTTGTAGTATTTTGGGTTTCAGTACATAAAGACTTCTCAACGATGGCACTGCTGACTTCTGACTCAGCTCGGCCATCACACACCTACACAGCCTGAGACTTAAAAGAAATAAACACATCTAAAACAGAGGATGACATTTTCTCATGTAAACCATGAAGTAGACATTATCCAGTCTATTATAACTGCACACATGCTTCTAAGTATGTCATTTCAGCTTGTTGCACTAAACTCTTCTCTCACTGCTGAAGTTTCTACTGACAGGTACTTATGAAACAGTCTCCTCCATTATTACTGAGTTCACATCCCCCTCTTGTGGATCTGACAGGAAATTATCAGCCATTTATCACACTGATTAACCTCTGTCTTACCACTAGATGGAGCTATCTAATGATTTTTATTCTTAATAAGGAACAGAAAGTGTGTCTCAGAAAGACATGGGGAATACAATCTAAAACTGAAGCAGTAAAGCTGTGTCACTGCCAAAACATTTACCCTTTCATCATAATTCAGTTAAAAGTAAAGAGTTATAAGTAAAGAGTGTTTGTGGACTCACCCATGCTGTCGTTCTGTTCTGACTCCAAAGGGTGGTCGCTGTAAAAGCCTAGAGAATAAACACATGGAGAACGTTATGTTAAATGTTAGTTGTTTTTTTTTTTTTCACAGAGCGAAAGAAAGAAAGAAATCAGATACTCAAACTGGTAGTGACTTAAAATGTAAAATGGTAAAAAGCTCAACAATACCTCTGTAGGATGATCCATTCTTTCTTTTATTGAGCTGATTAACAAACCATTTCCCCATATTAATGTTTCTTTTAAGTGTTATAAATTGAATAAATGGAGGACTAACTATTACTGGCATGCATGTTTATGTCAATATCTGTCTTACAAGACAGATTAGTATTAGGAATAAATGCTTCAGTAAAACCATGCCTTATTTGACAAAGTATAACACAGGATAATATTTCAGATGTTTAAGAAGCTTAAGAAATGCATAGAAAGGAGCAGAGTGCAGCCAAATAAAAGATTTCCTATTGAACATGTCAACAACAAAAGAGTAGCAGTATATGAAATCGAAGAGGGCAAAGACATGCGAGTGCAATCCTACAGCCCAGTGTGTGAAGTATCATTACTAGAGCTGCAACAAACAAATCAATTATTCAATGAGAACTAACAGTCAGAGATTCGGATAATCTGTTTCAGTGATTCGTCGTGGAAAATGGCACATTTATTTGTCAATAGAGCCATTTTCTGCCCTTCTTTTCTTACATTGAATCACGTTTTAGATTGTCAGTTGGTGGAAAAAGGTCTATAAAAACATTACCACTGCATTTCTAAAAATTCATTTATTTTTTACCTTTTACAGAGTTAACGGATTAATTAATCTGCAATGAATTGGCAATACATCCATTGGCAGCCAGGACTCTGTACATTCCAGCCTATCTGTGGCCCTATTGAGGATTAAGTGCTCTGGAAAATGAATGAATGAATGATTAATTATGACAATACAACAGTCACAGGCCTTATAGTCAGTATAAGGGTGATCAGTGTGAAGCTATAAGTTACATTATTACGTCATATATTGGCCTATTAGAGTAGTAGCACGATTACGATGTAAAGTTTAGGAGCCCATTGTTCCTCTTGTTTAATTAATTGTGATAACAGCCTGTAGTCAATAAATTATTCTTCTTATCCATTTTTGTCTCCAGAAAGAGCACATTAGAAATCAGAGGTACTGAGAGGCTCCATATTTATACTTAAATACACAATTGGAGGGGTAATATCATATCCACAGTAAGAGACGTTCATGAGTACTCGTGAAAATTTCAAATAGAGTATCACGTCTACATCAAATGATATCTGCTGATTCCCTAGTGACAGCTTTCAGTTCATTATTTCACACCAAACATAGTAAATTAATCAGCTTTATAATATGAACTCAAAATTAGCCTTTAAAAATCCTAATGACAAAGAACAAACGGTGTAAAGTGACACCAACACTCTTTACCGTCAAACTAACATAGTCCAATAAATATTTAACACAGACAAGCAGGTAATGGGGTAGAAAAGGAAAAATGGCAGTGATACAAGGATGTAACCTCATTAGTGGATATGACAGACTGCCCTCTAAGTGCTTTGTAAAACTAAATATGAGTAACCACTATTGCATGGTGTCATTATTTGTAAAAGCTATTATGTGTGCAATACATTTTGTTTCGAGGTTTTTTTTCTGTAGTATTGATGTGTATCTAAACATCCCTGATTAGCTATTGTGCCCTAATGTTTGTAAATGGATCACAAAAAATGGTCCTGATTTGTGTAGTTTGTGAACAGTTTTCTCAAATGGTGGATTACAGACTCATTCTGTGTGGTGAAAAATAAACAAAATATTAAATAAATAAAACCAAATGCATAGCTCTCTGGTATGTCTCTAGTTTTTATTTTAATGTGAGAAAGGCATATCGTTGTCTGGCCAAGCCAAGATAGGCCAATATTTGACTGAAAGGTTAAGATGCAGGTATGTTAATCAGGATATATGTAGACCAAAACCCCATGAGTGGCAACACAAAACCATCAAAGCTGCAGCATCATAGAATCAAAACAGCTTCCACGTGTCTATTACATGAAAATAGTAGGAATGCACTTATTGCAAAATTCTTGGCCATTACTGGTATTGGTGTTAATGTTACTATTGTTCTGTCTTACAGTCATTCAACACATCATCTTTAAATGAACATGAAATGCATACATTTGAGGAGGAAAAAAACTCTCAAATACAAGTGGACAGACAAATATCTACCACTGTTACTGGTAAATACAGACATCTAACAGACCTACATCAATACTGGCCGACATCAGCAGATATCAGCCAGATATTGGTATTTGTCAATACATCAATGTATGTGTGTAAACAGTCATGATGTGTAACAGAAGATCACTGGCTTGTTTCTTGTGTCTTGTTCCTTGCAGTATTTTCCTTTGTCTCACTGAATGTTTTCTCCATTTGTTTCTAAGATCTTAACATAGAACTGGTAGGTGATAGCTCAGTTACTGAAACTGTTTCATTTCCTGTACCTTCTCAGGCATGTTTCCCCATCCATACTCCTTAAAAATCACTGAACCATTCTTGTTCTACGGTTCAAACTCCACAGTCTTTATTACTGAGTGTCTATCTGACAAAAGACAATCCTGACTCGTAGTCTTCATTTCTGAATTTAACTGAGCCAAACAGATGTCAATGTTAGTCATACTAATTGAAATCATCAGTGGCTATCAGTGTTGGAAGTAACGTGTTACAAAAGTAATGCATTACAGTAACAGATTACATTTTGCTGTAACACAGTAGTGTAAGGCATTACTAATTAATTTTCAGTAGTATTTTACATGGTACATGTTCAATACACTTGCGTTACAATACACTTTTCGCTCATAACTGAATTGCTTAAAGGTGTTGTATAGACTTTCTGTGTGAGCTTAAAAAAAAGACTAATTTTTAGAAATATGCCTGATCGTAGTCCGCAATTTAAAATGAGATTATCAGCACCAAAATAGGTTATTTCCAAAGGCCATTTCCAGCTTCCCTGGTCGGGTCGGATAAGACTGGACTGATTTACAACAGACTTATGTCACTATGACAACACCACACCAACCAGCACAGTTTAGTAGTGAGAAGTAAGCTGAACAAGTGAGGAGTAAGATCTGTCCTTTTTCCTAAAGAAAGGAATTCATTGGATTTATTTTATTGTAATGGTGGACACTGGAACTGGAGCTGGACTGGCAGAAAGAAAAAGAAAACTTAACGGGAGAGTGATAGAGCACCAACTACAACACTGGTAAACTTCTGCATTGAACAGACGGAGAGAACTAAGGGAGTTAAAAAGAATGAAAACAGACCTGGAGTTGGCCCTCTTCCTTCTCCACAGGTATAGAATGCTTCTGTTCTTTATACATATTACTGGAACATAGTATTTGACTCTAGTGTCTGTTGGTAGCTCAGTCAAACACTTCGTAAACACTTCTGTGTTAGCCACAGGGCTAGCTCTGTGCCGTGGGTAATCTGTTTTATTTGGAGCATTGGTTCAGTCCAAACTAAGGGCTTTGTAAGGTGAGACTGAAATGGTTCTGTGTGGAGTTGAATGTTCATACTGGGGCCTGGATACTAAACTGTCCTTCAGGAACAAGACAGTTCTAAAAGTAGAATACTGTGAATGCAGAAGGCTGAAGCAGCTAGAGCTGAACTGCTAATGCAGAATGATGAAGATGTTGAATGACTGAAGTCATTTCTGAAAATGACTGAACACTTTGTGGAAAAGCTAGTGCAAATATATATTATTGGGACATGTCTTTAACACCGGTCTGTGAGTAACACTTAATAGCTCCGGAGTAAGAGAGACATAGAAGCAGGAGTTGGACTTTCAAAGTTTGGTTTCACTTTCGTTTTCACACCAGTTACTAACCTACGCTACAAACGGACTTTATGAGGTTTGTTTGTTGTCTCGTTTCAAACATCACTTTGCATCTGCAAGATACTGTCTGGAAAACATAAATGCAGAGTTGTGAAGAGGATCTGCTCCTCATTCATTAGCTTCATAACGCCTTGGCCAGAGTTATGCCCTTACAACAGTAGGCGCTAGTGCTCATGGGAAACAGAGTCTTTCTCCCTTAAAATCACCACCAATTCCGGCCAAAGGCGTCGCTGCAATCCACTTTAAAGAAATTATCTGTACAGGACCTTTAAATGAAAAAAAAAAACAAAAAAAAAGAACAACAAAAACAGCAAGACCATGAGAGACCTTAAGGAATCAAAAATGTATCTGTGAAGTTCCATTTCCTGTTGGTGTTCAGCCAATGGGTGAAGACGACAGACGACAGTCTATTGGTCACATGGACGTATGCTCATTACTAACCCTAACCCTGCTTTACAGATGCTAGTTAGCATGATCCCTGTGATCAGCAATGACAAGGTAAGCTAACGTTTATCTGACTAGTTAGAATTCTTTATCGATTGCAGATTTATCTACCAGCGCCCTCGGCACCTGTTTGAACATGTTAAATGTAGAACTACTGTGCACACACCATTTATGACCAGTCTGTATGCAGTGACGTGCAGTCAGAGGAGGCAGAGCCTCCCTTGTCAATCTTGAAAAGAAAAAAAACTTGACTATAAAATATAATAAATGTTCATAGTTGTCAGCTGGTATGTCCTATACACTCATTTTCTGTTCAAATCCAATATTGTTATTATTATTTTTTTTTTTTTTTGTCAATTAGAATAGCATAATTTCCGCATGCTCCGTTCAAATACAGGGAGGAAATGCGTTGTGAGGCAGCGCTGTGCTGTGCCTCCTGGGGAACTGTCTACTCCCCTCATGAACTCTGCTGGTACCTGATGAAAATATTGTGTGGCTGTCCCTCTGTATATTGCAGTTAAAATGCTTTCAAACACTGATTATATGCTCTGTCCTTCCATAATCTGCATAACGTATGGAATGTATTTCTGTAATGTGTTTAGGCTCGCAGATTAATCATAAAACCGCAGTGAAAAAGTCACAAGGGGAGGCAAACAGTACCCTTGCCTCATGATAGATGGCACCTGTGAGTCCACAGATTCATGCGCTTATAATCTTCTTCGTTCTTTTTATACACTTTAATTCACCAGGATCGGCGCATGGATTTCATGTACAAATAAAGGTAAGAGCATAACCTTTTTTTATTTTTAGTTTGAAATGGCACTTTTTGAAGGTTTCCTGTTGAGTTCCTGCCAGTCTACCTATGCTGACTTGATGCAGAGCCCATATACCCAGGTCATTCCTTTTGCTCACTCTGTCTATTCCAGTTTCTCAGGCCACCATATATTTGTAGATCTGGCTCTGAAAGAGGCAGTGCCTCCCCAGCCATGAACCCCACTGCACGTCACTGTCTGTATGTAACTCAAAAGAAATACAGGAGTCATGTAACGTCTTACAATTCTGAGACAGTATTACTTTTAAATAACAGTAACAAGTCATCTGTAATGGATTACAATGTGGAAGTAACTTGCACTACACTGGTGGCACAATGTGCACAAACAAATGGCACAAAAGTCGTTACTAGCCTGATTTGAACAAAAACTCATATGGTTTGTATTCTAAGCAGACCATGTCTCATGCCCGTCCACACTAATGCAGACATTTTACAAAACATATTTTACAACATTAGGGCCTCTCGTCTACATATAATGAATGTTTTTGGATGAGACACCTGAATGCTACCCTCACATTTGTTTGCGTTTAACAGACAGTTTATCCTTCTGCGACACAGACCTATTCACCCATTTCGATGCAGGATAAATGTTATTTTCTACTCTTGATATGACTATATAGTTCCTAGCATTTATCAGTCTTGGCAAATCTCCTTCTGTTGGTTCAGAGTCTCAAGGTCTTCAGTGAGCCATTTCTCAGTTCTGACAGCTCCTGCACACATACCAAACAATAGGCATGTTTTTCCGTACATAAATATATAAAAGGACGAAAATACACGGTGTCCACAAAGTCTGTTTACAATTTAAAAAATTCATTACAAAAGCAATTGATGAGATATGTTAATCTATATGTTAAAAAGTTTTTAATCACATTGTGGATCGTGTGCAGTTCTTCGACAAGAGATATATTACTGTAAATGTTTACCTTGACCTTTAGACTGAATATGTGGCGCCACCACTGGATGACCTTCAGCCAACCATCATTTTCCAGGTAGATGGTGCACCACCACATTGGGGACTGCATGCTGGTGGGTTCCTAAATCAAACATTTCCAGACTGGTGGACTGGAAGAAGTGGCCCAATGCCCTGGCCACCTCGTTCACCAGATATCACTCTCTTGGATCTCTTTCTATGGGGTTAAGCTAAAGATATCGTGTATCGAACAAAGGGACATTAACTACCTAAAGCAAAGGATCACTGATGTCATTGCCACCATTGATAGGGCTATCATACAGTAGGGTGAACAAACATCCTCTTTTCATGTCCAGGCATTTTTTATAAATTTGCAGAAATGTCCGGTTTTCATCATTTTTCATAAGAAAAACTCTGTAAATGAGTATGTATGGGCGCACGCGCAATTTCGATCTCCGTCACTGTTCGTGCAAACGGAAAAGTTCCAGATCCCCTGGAAGAAATTACTTTTTGCTTTCCACTAACATATGGGACATTATGGCAGTGAAAGGCACTGATCCACAGCAGCCTTTGGATGTGGGGATGGACAGACCTGTCCATACACGCACTACAGGGGTGGTAAACATGCCGCCTGCGGGACAAAACATGCCCACCAAAGGTTCCAATCTGCTCCACTCTATGAATCTGCAAAGGTCAACGGTGTCAAATTAGTTTTAGTTCAGAGGACACATACAGACCAATATGATCTACAGTAAAATAATATAATAACCAATACATAACGACTCCAAATTTTCCTCTTGGTTTAATGTGGAAAAAGTTAAAATTATATTGTGCCTATAAATAATGCAAAAAAATCCATTAAATTATTAAGTGACATTACATATTTACATTAACAAATTATCCTTTACAATATAATGTGAATAACCTGAAAGGGACACAAGTACCTACTACACACAGCAGCTTTTAGGACACTTCTACAGTCAGAATAATCAAATTCAAAGCAGCCTGTTTCATTGGAATATTTTCTTCAGGTTTATAGGCACCTGCACAAAATACTATAGTACTTGCATAGTATATGATCAAGTATCTTGAGGCAGAGCAGAGTGTCTTCTTTTTTGGAAATCAAAATATGGTCATCCTATACTACAGCCAACATGGCAACAAATCCAGTATCACCTTTATGTGCTTCACGCAACTAATGGTGCCCATACTGTAGAAAGGTGGATTAAATTAGGCAAAATAACTTCAATATCTACTTTTCATTTTGAGGTAATTTCCACAGATTTGTCTATGCATTTGTTTTAGTAATAAATTTGTTAAATTGTAAAGAGACTTTATGGACACCTTGTATAACGTATGAACCCACATTATAACTCCAACTGAAAAAAAACATTTTGGTTTCTGATGTTGCAATGCTGTCTTCATTTTCAGAGATGATAGGTGGTTGTTCAATTCCATAGTCTCCATTTTAGTAACTTAAAACTAAAATATAGAGAGTTAATTTATGTGTTCACATGTACAAGGATAAATGAGATAATCTAACATTAGTTAAGCTGGGCCAGTGGTTCCCAATTTTTTTTGGCTTGTGACCCCATTTTAACACCACAAATTTCTGGCGACCCCAGACATTCAAAAGGGAGAAATTTTTTTTTGCTGAAATTAATTTGTTTTTGATCATGTAATATATATACTATACTATGTTGCAAATAAACATTAATTATATTAAACATTTAGGCTATATAATGTATATTATTATGGATGGAGGCAGAAAAGCCAGGTGTAGATTACTGAACAAAGTGAGAATTTTATTTTCCTTGGTCAGGATATGTACAGTCAGTCCAGCTTGGATTTACAAGGACAATTAATGGGCCATTCCACCGAATGGGTGCCATTTGCGTGTTATAACTCTTCCAAATGAAACTTCTTTTTTCTTTTTTATCTTTTTTCAACACTGAATCTAATAACACACATATGTAACTATTCAAAATGTGTATTAGTCAATCTCAGGCAACTTTATTTCATTTTTTACAAAGTTTTTAAGCGGAAGATGTTTGCATTTTTCTCAGTCCTGTTACCAAAACTCATGTGACATTTAAAAAGCACACTTAAAAGCTTGTCAACTAATTCCTTTGTTTTCCTCTCAACAAAGTGTTTATTTTAAAGAAATGGTTGGTTACATCTTCAAACAATTAATATTTGTGACTAAAAAAAATCACTATATATGCATGCTAGTTGTATTTTTCTTAAAACTGCAAAGTAATTTTTTATTTTTTTTTATTTTAAAGGAGACCCAAACCTCAAATTTATCAAAAAATTTTATGATGCAATTCATAAAATACTTGGACAAAGAATGGACCACACATAATTGAAAAAATCTGGTGGTTTATCTTTATTTTTTAGAAAAAGTTATTTAGTAACAGGAATGAACACTGGGTAACCGGAATGTGTGTCCATGTGAGTGTGTGTGTGCCCATGCATGTATGTGTGTGCATGCGTGTGTGTGTGTGTACGTGGCTGTTCATGCATGTTGTGTGTTGCAAAAACTAGTGTTTTAGCTAGACTTGCAATAAACTTATGTTTGTTGGCCCAGACTTCTTTCTCAATCTCTCTGTGATGACCTGTGACTGGCCTCAGGGTGGGATGATACACACAATGTCCTCAAACAGTTACCAAAGGATGTCTTCATGGACGCAGAACCCAGCAGTGCACACAGCCAGGTTCAGCTGTAGTAGTAGTGCCCATTTGACTTTAACGGCTCATATTTTGCTAAACCCACTTTTATTAATCTGTGGTTCATTTATTTGTGTATTTGGACCCTAACAGTTCATACAGTTTGAATTTGAACCCTCCAGGTGCTGCAAAGCTGGCTGCAAAGCTTTATATTCAATTTGGGAAAAATCCAGGGGATTTCTACAACCTGTTTGAATTCCTGCTTAATTTGTTACATCTATAACTAGTTCTGTCACAACATTTGCACATATAAGGTCCACTTCCGACGAACACTTCTTAGTGCCTGACTCTAGGTCCTTCCCATATTTATCTCGGTCCTTCTCTAAATATCTCTCTCCTCTCTGGGTCAGCATTGCGTTGAGCACAATAGTGACGCTGCTTTTCTGCAGCACTTAGTGCGGATTGGCTCCCTGTAACTATGGTATTACTATTGTAAGACTAATCTTAAAGGTCAACAACTTCAGTAATTTCAACTGTAAAACTTTAAAATCAAGTGAAAACTATTATATTGAGTAACATTCACTAATAAATCAATAAACCAAAGGACGCTACTCACTCCTGTTACCGTTACTCAGTCCTGTTACTCTTTGAGTAACAGAACTGAGTAACAGGACTGAAAGTAACAGAACAGAGTTTTTAGCATAGAATTAGCAAATACAAGAAATACAGCAACATGGCATTCATGCTAACAGCATGAGGACACTTTTAAGATAAACAAATAACATCTACGAAATAATTTTGGTAACAGGACAGAGCGTTGAGATTAACCTTCTCAGTCACAATTAAAATATCATCAAATATACAGAAAAAAAAAAAGAAAGAACTTAGTTTTGATCTTCCCATGGCCTTCAGAAAATCCAGCTGATGCAACTTCCTGCTGAACATGGGCGGAACATGGGGACGGAAATGGCACCCATTCGGTGGAATGGCCGTAATACTGAACAAACAATAACTCAAACGATGAATTATGAAAGAGCTGCAGCATCTGAAACCAGCACCAATGAACATTTGAAAGATAAACAGTACCACAGTGCCTCAGTTTCAGCTTCACAGTTTGTCATGTCTTATGGATTGTCTCTCTCAACTCACCATATATATTTTTTTGTTTTTTGTTTTTTTTTTTTTTAAATCAATTACTAGAAATTTCAGGTGACTCCATTTGAATTCCAGGTGACCTAGGGGTGGGCGATCTCAATTATTTTACAAATTTTTTTTTTTTTAAATTCACGATAACGATAATCTGACGATATCCTTTAAAATGTGAATTTCTTTCTGTCTTTCTTTCTTTCTTTTTTTTTAAAACTAAAATGTTGTAGAACTCTACTTGTTTACCAGGGCATCTATGGATAGACAGTGTTTCACAACAGCTCTTGTTTGTTTTAGTGGCAGTAGTTAAAATACGTGGGTGTGCGGTCCATAACTAAAGTAACTAACGCTGGCATGAAACAAAAGAGAAACCTATCATGCTTTCAACGTCCGACTCCCAGCCTCTATGCCTCCATTATACAGTGGATCTTACATAAAATCAGGGACATTTCTAGGATCTGACCTTTGGGGGGGGCTCAGCCCCAAAGAAGCAGCTGACATCCATTCTTGACAGAATTATTAGGCTATTGAATTTAATCCAGCTTTTAAGTTTCTTAGAAAAGCCAAAGATTTTTCATAAAAGCATACAATATATAACAAGAATGTGTGATAATCCAACCATGATCTATGTACAAGTTCCACTGACATACAGTCCCACCACTGTATCAGCCATTTGACCAGAGGAGAGTCTAACGTCATCTTAAACCCATGATGTATAATATTAAGGATTAAGGATGAACAATGATCACCTTTTCTCCAAAATTAGTGAATGTAAACTGAGGAGAAGGCTCAGTTGACCACAGCTGTCTATTATATTGTGTCTCAGCTTTTTTGGCCTATTAAGGGATAAAAGACCATATTGAACTTTAGACTCTTTTTGGGCCATTTCTAAAAGCTTATGCCTTCTAAATGTGATGTAGTACCGTGTAAATATGGAATTATGTGCTGTCCATGACATGGAGGAAGATTGTTCATGTCTCAATACATACCCCTTTTCCACCAAAAAGAACCTGGTGTTAGTTCGGTGCCAGTGCTACAGCCAGTGCTTAACTAGTTCCAACCTGGTGCCTCCAAAGAACCAGTTTGCTTTTCCATGGGCCAAGAGCCAAGTGGAGCCAAGTCAGAGCCGCGTCACTATGTCATCGTAAAACATGATCATGTGACTGGGTCTGGTGCGGGAGACGCTCACCCAGAAACAAGCACTGCTCTTGTGTTTACAGCCTATATTGTAATCCACAGGCGAAAAACACAAATATGGATTTCTATATGACACAGGTACAAACATAATGTAAGGATAGTATATAAACAGATAATTAGTGAGGTCAGCAGAACAGTATTATTCCCCAAGTTTATGTGAGGCACAGGAAAACATGGACAAAATGAACTGTATGCATTTCAAATGGGTTTATTCACACTGAAGGAAAAAAATAAATTGGCTCAAATAAAAAAATGCTTCAAAAACTTTACAGAAGGGAAGATAAATCCAGGTGGTGTTGCTGTGAATCTACCTCCTCCATGGACAACAACTGTAAAGAACAAAACAAAGAAACCGTGCATTAATTTGACATGTTCTCCTTAATGTGGACGTAACCCGGCCTACTGGAACACGGTTCAGTTAACTACTGGGTTCAGTTTTGCCTTTAATCAACCCACCGTGGAAACAGCGTTTCGGAGAAAACACAGAAATGTTATTGTTAGCTTGTTGTTAGCATACCAGTAGCTAGCGATTTAACATCGGTAACGTTTGTAGCTCACTTTAATCTCTAAAGTCAACTTTTTGTGAGCTATTAACCATGCGTTTGAGAAACAAAACTTACCAATATCCTTTGCCGCTGTTTGAATAACAGACTCGTCCACAGTCCAAAGCCTCCAGTCCGTGTCTGCTGTGTCCCAGTTCAGTGCACCAGTAGTCGGATTCACCGGCCTGTCCCCTTAGACCCAGTCCAGCTGGTCCAAATGTGGGATTCTTTTGGGCTGGCTGTCTGGCCCCAGTTTAGCCCAGCTCAAAGTGGTGCCTGCGTGGAACCAGTTTCGCCAGTGCTCAGGCGGTGGAAACACAAAGAACTGCTGCTAAGTGAGAGACATCGACTCAGAACCAGCCCTGGAACCAGTTTGGTGGAAAAGGGGTACGTGCGCTACAATGGTAGACAAGTGAGAGCAAGGTTGCAGAGAAAACATGGACTGGATTTTCAGTGATGTGGGCGTACTCTATATGGACAAGTGGAATGGACTGGATAACGATGCACTGAAGGGGCTCTGTACCTTACACTATGAAGTGAAGGGAAACTGACAGATTTATGATCATATTTAAGTTAATGATGACAGGTTATATGATTATTTATTTAAACTCATATTCTGGCCACATTATATTGAATTTGTCTGAACTTTTTTGTAAATAAATAAATAAATAAAAATACTTATCTAATTAATAAAGCATCAAACCATTTAGGGGGGCTTAAGAATATTTTAGGGGGGCTTCAGCCCCCCTAAAATAGGCCTAGTGACGCCACTGCACAAAATTGTCAGCTTCTAACCTGTAACCACTGGACCCCCTCCACTGCTCTATGGGCCCCCCACAAATGCTGGGCCCATGAATTTGTCAGGTTTACCTGCCCTTTACAGTGCCCCAGCTTGCATATAATGTTATTTTGACTGACATCTGTCTAATCAAAACCAAATCATTTCCAGGCTAGTGACATGGACCTAGGTCTCACAATGAAATCATCTGCTGAGATGGGAGACTCTCGCATAGTTCTTCCATGTGAGACGACGACGTGTTTTGGGTGCCGCTAAGTCACCAGGAGACTGAATCCTTTCTGCTGATTGGCTTCTGAGGCATGCATTCGGCCAATGAGGACTTTCATGCACCTCTCCTTTACCATCTATGCACCGTCCATTTGTTTTTCTTTTCGAGACAGTCTGAATACTCGATAATGTAAAATTGCACATCATCAAATTAACATTTACGATATTATCGTAGGCGATGGATAGATAGAACGATAGATTAATAGATTGATAGAAAGATAGCCCACCTCTGTCCCGAGCACAAGGTTGAAAAACACTGAGCTAGGCTAAATGTGCAGTGCAGATAATATCATCAAAAATTTGACCAATAAAAGTATTAACAGAATTCCAGTGCTCCATGTTGGAACATACAAAGGAGGTTTGTGTTGTTTTAGCACCAAAAACAAGAGGACAGAGAGGGTACAAGGAGTATTAACATTTTTATGTACTTTGCTAATGTCAACAGATCCTAATTCTTCCTTGATCTTATTTTGGTGCTGTCGAACTCCTCTGTGTCCAGAAAAGATTAAGACACATCTTTCACATCCTGTTTCTGGAGGCTGCAGAACTGTTCTCCACTCTAACATAAGATGCTTGTTATTTAACTTCAGAGCTGTCAGTTTAACAATTAGTGTTACTTTAATGTTTTGTAAGAAATGTCCCCCATGCCATGATGAGACTGAGCAGTTTTCAGGCAACAGGTGGAACTCCACAGCTCAAATGAAATAAGATCAATTTGAGACAGACCATACAGTTTGTCTGCTTTTCAGTTCATGTTAGTTGCAGTCTTACTGGTGATTTGTCTTGGTGATATTGGTGATACTGGTGATATTGTCTTGATTAATGCTCAGCACTAAGTAGTTTTTGTAGCATCACTGCAAAAAAATTCAATGAAATTTATGATTTAAGTGTTCTGACAAGGACATGAGATTTCTGCACCAACCTACCCTGCTACAGGTATATTCCGACAGGTAGGATGGTTCAATACATGATTGAAAGTAATGAAGAATCACAGGAAACATGACCTAGACATGATTCTACTGCTCTACTCCTTGTTTCAATTCAGACATTTGGAAAAATGGCTTCACTTTTCCATAAACAGCCCAAAAAAATACATAAATTTAGTTGTTTTATTTGGGCTGAGCAGGTTGATATTTTCCAGTTCTGCCCTTTTTTTCCCCTCTTGCCTTCAGCTCCTGTAGTTTAATGCCCTGTCCACACTAACAAAGGTAGTTATTAGGGATGTCTGATAATATTGGCCCACCGATATTATCGGCCCGATATTGGCATAAAAATGTAATATCGGTGAATATCGGTATCGGTTTTTATCATTAAAACCGAGAAAATAATGCCTTGATTTCACCGGCATTCACCGACATGTAAATGAAGCATTGTGTGTAGCTGAAAGAAATGTGCAGTTTTCAAAATTGTACAGTAGAGTTGCCACACTGTAATAGACTCATGGTGGGAGGGAGAGAAAATAAATAAATATGGCATTTTTTCCACAACTTAACTCTTTCTCCGGCAGTGACAAGATTTTCTGTCAGTCCGTGTTTTCACTGTTATACTGTAATTGAAGCTGTTGCAGATCGTGTGAATTACTTTCCTTAGTCCAAAAACAAACAATTAAGCAGCTTTTTCGGAAAAATGACGGACCGGGTTTAATGTTTTCGCACTGGAGTCTCCGTATCCCATGGCAACGCATCCAGCGGCAGTCACTGAATGAGGAAATGCAGACTGTGCAGGAACCGCACGCAGTTTCAAAAGCCTTAAAGATGATTATGGAGACAGAGTCCGACAATTCAATATATGATGGAGCTACAGAAGAACCATTTAGAGACGGGAACGGAGAAATAGAAGGTGAGGGAGACGGACACAGAACACGGGAAACACGGAACGGCTCAGGTCCGACACGGAGATGGGGGGGGGCACGGAGAAAATGACAGACAGGAGGAAGAGAAAAGAGACATTTATAGAGGACATTCAAGGAGAAGACAGACACAGAGACATGGGACAAGACAAAGGACAGCTAGTGTTCATCTGTTAGAGTGAGTTTAGATTCAGCTGTATAATGTCAGCAGGGACACAGGTAAGACACCGTTTGATTTGGCTTTAATATGAAATAAATAAATACATATATTCATACATAGATAAATAACTAGATGTCCATATAATTCATTGCAGATCAAACACAGCAGGTGGTCCAACAGGAGGACCGGGTGCAGCCAAGCAAAGGCCAGAAATCTACAGTATTTAGTACATTTGTTTCTTTTTTTCTTGAAAATGAGGAATATTGAAGTGTTTATATCAAAAAACTAAACTAATATGTGGAAGACTTATAACTGATGTATGTCAATGTGATAAGTTTAGAAGGAACCTGGTGCTTTAGAAGATGTTTTGTCTACAGTTTGGTGTAGATTCCTCTAATATTTTGTGGAATGATGGGATATCTTAGAGCTGTTTGTTATTATTGTTGTTATTATTTTATTTTGTGATTTGGAATACAGTGTTACTGTTGGTAAATGAGAAAGAGTCAAAAATGTAAATAGGAAATCAATTTTATCTTGAAAATCAATATCTTTGGGGAAAAAAAATGCAGTTTTCTCAGTTTTTTGCTCAAAATTTAGTTTTTTCCTGAAAATGACCAATATTCAAATGTTCATATCTCACGAACGAATGAAGATAGAATAAAATTGTTTCTTGTGTTTAAAAGTTGAAGTTCTGTTCTTTCGTTTGATGTATTCAGTGTTCACATACTCCTAACACAACATTTTCAGTAAGCCTCCAAAGATTAGTGAAAATGACCAAAAAGGCTGGCGCTCGCTACCAACTCACTGGAAAATGCTCTGGCGGAGAAAGAGTTAAGTTGAAGTATGTATTCTTTGCACAGACAGTGTTTACATTTTAAAACCCTTGTTGCATTTGAGAATGCATCCAATGGGGCATCACAATAAAATTAGGCATGATGTGTTAATTCCATGACAGGAGATATGTGACGTTACCTAAAATTAGTTTAATATCCCACATATATCGGCAGCTATATCGGTAGATATCAGAATCGGAAATTAAGCGTTGGAAAATATCAGCATATCGGTTTTTGGCAAAAAAGCCAATATCGGACATCCCTAGTAGTTATGATCTCAATCTACAGCAGGTCATAAACTGATTTATACCCTTGGATTTGATGTTTCAGGTGCAACTTCAAAGTAATAACAGACATGTGCAAAATGTGGAGTGATGCCATCATTTTCCAGTTTCTCCGTTTTGTCTCAACACAGGTAAACACCAACTAGAGTCCCTGAAAGTCCACACTTGTGAAATGTTTTGCTTTTTTTTTTTAAATCACTTTTTGGTGACCTAAAACACATTTACAAGTGAACAACAAGCCCAAATAAAGTAAAGAAAAATATTTGTTTAATGTTGACAGGACCCTCACTGATAATTATATGGTCTATGGAATGTCAGAAAATGGTGAAAAAGTGTTTCCCAAAACCCAAATGGCACATACCACCAGAGTGTGAATGTGAGAGTGAATGAATAATGGGTCAATAATGTAAAGCACTTTGGGTGCCTTGAAAAGCGCTATAGAAATCTAATCCATCATCATCATCATTATCATTATTATATTTATGGCCACAGAGGTGGATGGTTGTTCACATTTAAGAAGCTGAAATCAGAGAATTTTCCTCAAAAATTACTCTTCAATTGTTGATCATTTTCATGGTTGCTGTTGTCGTTGACAAAAATAAAAGGGTCCATAAAATTCTAGACATAAAATTTCTAGACTGTTGACCAGGTAATCACTAAAATTCTGGGCTACAATATACCTAAGTCAAGTGCACTATTGTATCTGGGCAATATGTCGGGGAATGTTGTATTAAAAGAGGACAGATATTTGCTGAGAATTTTGTTCGCAGCCTGCAAGAAAACAATAACAAGAAAATGGTACAAAGCAGATCCACCAATACAGCACGACTGGCAAAAAATTGTGAGCGAGATATATGTAATGGAACTGTTGACCCATAAGATAAGGACTCAAGAAGAACAATGTCGAGAAAAGTGGGAGAAATGGTCTGTTTATACAACAACAGGATAAGGACGATCCTATTGATAACAACACTGGAGCAAACTGTAGAGATATGGCAATCCACTTTGAGATTTGTATTTCTTTATTTTTCTTTTTGTCTTCCTCTTGTATGTCCATAACTGCTACAGGTTCATAAAAAAGAAACAATAAAAAGTGTTTAAAAAAGGCCTTTCTAATGCTTTAAAAACTTTCTGTAAGACTATCTATGAATTAGTCCACATACTGAAAACCCCCACCTCATCACAGAAGACAGACTGGCCACACTGACTATCAAATCAGATTTTAATAAAGAGCCTGACTTATCATACCATAAGGGTCAAACCCCAGCTCTAGAACAATCTGTTTGCTTCATATTGGTTACCCTCTTGATGTCTGAGCTTTATTTTATACCCATTTTCCCTCATGTTGCCTCCATCAGCGTCCTGACCATCTGTGCTACTGTCGTCTGGAGACACAGCGTCCACTTCTCACTTACATGGCGCTCGGCGGCTCCATCACTCACATCCAGACGGGTGCAGAGAGTGGGCCGTCGGTGCGTCAGATCACCCCTATCTCTGTCAGTGTACCACCCTGCTATCAACAGCTGTAGACCCCTGACCCGACACACGCCAGATGCCCCCTCCCCACCCCTGCCCCACAGTCAACACCGGCATATGTTCTCCCTGGAGCATACGCCGACACACATGAGCTCTGTTCTAAAGCACACGTGCCCGGGCTGCCTCGCCTCCAACAGACGCACACTTCTATTGATGCACAACGCACAAACACACAGGCAGACAAGCATAAATGTCTGTGACCACCCCCCACATCGATGGCCCTGAAACTCTCAGATATATTACAGCTTTTAAGTGATATTTACAACGAACACATTGATTTTTTTTCCTACAACAGCAGAAGCAGAGGCAATTAAAAATGTGATCTCTAGTCAGTAATAGCTGCTTGGCGATCAGACTGCCACTATCATTCTTAGCTGTAGCACAAGACATTTTGTGCACCGTCAAATTAAAGTAAAAATCATGTGGATGTCAAAATAAACCAACAAACTTTTCCCTGTTGTAATGGTAAAACTTGATCCCTCTTTAGCAGGTTCTGACTTTTAACCTTTGTAGGTGTTATTTTAGTCAGACTAGTCAGTTGCTGCCAATAAGACATTTCCCCACTTTTCAGTATCTACTGAAGTTGGGGTTGATAGGGATAAGTTCTGAGTAGTCTATTACTTGAAGCTGGTGAGATGCCAAACACCCAGGAGGGACCTGGTTGATGCACTTTGTAGGTTCTTATACCTGTCCAGTACATTATCATATTCCATGTATGAAAATGATGCAGCAGTCAGATCTTCAGCTACAGATAAAACAGTCCGTTTATGAATTTCAATGTGCACAAACTTGAATGAAGTCCATGTCTTTGTTACCAATAACTGTGTCAAAAACAGAGACATCATGCCAAATATTTCCTCATGCCACAGGTGTCAAAATCTAATGTGTCCTGCTAGGTGAAGGCATCTACTGTTATAAGTGAAACTATGTACCTATGTATGATCCAAGCCCCAAAAGAAATGCAGGAATGAACAATGAACTGCCAATAGTTTGTGTTTTGGCCATTGCCATGTTGGCTTTTTGGATCAGGAAGTGACCATATTTGGACAAAAGGAGTGAAATGACTACAGTTAAAAAAAACAAAAAACAGGTATATAAAGGTTAATTCTTCTGTCGGTGCCCCTGACCACAGCGCTTTCAATGGCAGCTCACTGCTCCTAATCCTAGGTACTGTGTACTTTTAGAGAGACATTAATACCAAGTCCATCAGAACCAGGGTTTTTTTTAGAACAGCATCTAATGCCAGTAGGTGGTATCACAACTTTAATGACAGATTCAATCGATGCTTAAAACCTCAGATATTTATTGTTTTACCCTTGTGCAGATGACACGCTTTTGCAATGTCAATTTTTTGGGGATGGGAAGGGATGATCATTAATGCTCCAATTGGTATAGTTTTACTGTATCAAGGTCATTTTAATGGCTATTTTGATATCTATCCAGGGAGTAAGAATTGATTTTACAGTGATGGAGTGTATTGTACATCTTCTCTAAAAACACCAAACATGAAAAATAAACACAAGACAACAAACTTCAATTCACCTTCTTCTATCCTTCAAGCTGCCTTTGTCAAAGGGTATGCCAGCAGTTTGTACAGATTCTAAAACTTTCTTGACATCAGTACTTGGACAATGGCCATGATATTATCTTCCATTTTAGTCAAATATGTTGGTGTTCCGGAGTTTTTCACAGCACTGACTTACCACAATGATGCATATTTCAACATCTGTCAGCTCTTTTGCTTCAAGTACCGAAGTGTTATGGCCATGTGAAGGATAAAGATGAAAAACGTACATGAAATACAGGATGTCCATAGAGTCTCTTTATAATTTAATAAATTTATTACAAAAGCAAATGAATAGAAAAATCTGTGGAAATTACAAAATGAAAAGTACATAAAGATTTTTTTTGTCTCATTTAATCCACCCCTATATGGACACTACTAGTTTCAAGATGTATCGGATTTGTTGCCATGTTGGGTGTTATGTTGTGTTGTCTCATCAGTGATAGCAATAGCATGAGTTATCTTTTGCTTCAGGTAGTTGATGTCCCGTATCTTTGTTCGATACATGATATCTGTAACATAACCCCATTGAAAGAAATCCAGGGGAGTGATATCTGGTGAGTGAGGTGGTCTGTGAATTGGGCCATCCCTTTCAATCCACCGGTCTGGAAATATTTGATTTTGGAATCCACCAACATGCAATCCGCAATGTGGTGGTGCACCATCTACCTGGAAAATGATGGTTGGTTGAAGGTCATCCAGTTGTGGCACCACATATTCAGTCAAAAGGTCAAGGTAAACATTTGCAGGAATTGATCTCTCGAAGAAAAATGTACCAATAATTCAATTGGTCGTGATCCTACAATGTGATTAAAAACTTTGATAACCACTGAATACATACAACAAATCTGATTAACAAATCTCATCAATTGCTTGTGTGAGAAGTCTTTTAAATTGTAAAGAGACTTTGTGGAACCCCTGTACATACAAATCCAAATGTCACAATATGCCTTAGAAAATGGCCTTCTCCTATAACGGTCTGTATACAAAAGGCCAAGAGCTTTACAAAGAAACAGAAAGAATATTGACCTTCTAGTCTTCCCACGTAACATTTTCCAATTGGCTTTCAGCCAGTGCTCGGCCTCTAATAGTAGCATTTCTGTGATCTGGATTAAGTCTTGTTTCAGTCCATACTCCAAGGCTGCAGTGCTCGCTGATAATGGAGCGGCAGTGGAGAGGAATGGCTCTCTCCAGTGTGGTCTCTATTGCTAATCCTCATGGCTGCTTATTGACCATTATAGCCCGAGGCTGAGAAGGCTTCGAGCAGCAGCCAATACAGCTGGAGCCTGCTCCGCTGTGGCCCATTGTGTGTTGACAAAGGAAGGCTGCATCTTTAACCTTTCACCTCTAAAACCTCTGCAACCTCCAGTGCAATCAGCTCCCCATCAAAATAACATACCACCTCTGGTCCCTTCTGTCTCGTTTCTTGTAGATAGAGATATGCTACGCATGCTCAATATGGTATCTACAATGAGTGGCTCATTACTGTACCATGCCTTCACTATACACCACACTTCTAAGCAGGCTGTGTGGAGAATGAGATTTACAAGAGAAACATGTTTTTCCTCTGCTGATCACCAGTTCATGGTACATCCACTTACCGTGTCTTTGGACTCATTTGGCTCTTTGGTCTGAGCAAATATCTTGTACAGACAACTCTTGTTGTCTTGAACTCTCAGGTTATGACAGTCACTTAATCTGTTTTAATATAACATCTGACCAAAAATTTAAAAAAAAAAAAAAATCCAAAACATAATTTTAGCTCTAGGTGCCACATTATTTGTATTGAACAATCAACAAAATTGTATAAATATTACCACAAATTTTACTATTTTTGCTCAATTAATTTATGCAAATATAGATTAGCAATTTTTTGTAGGTTGGCAAATTAATGCCGTAATTTTATTTTTCTTCCACTTATTTAGGCGAACTAAAGAGACAATCTGTCTTGCACAAATGTAATGCAACTCTCACATTTTCTGTTTGGATGAGGAAATATCACCCTACAAAATTTGCAAATTGAAAAGAAAAGATAATAATAAGAACAGCAATTACAACTGTATGAGTTTGAAATCATCACATCAGAAATGGAAACCTAAAGTAAGAAACTCAACAAACTGTCTTTCATTTATGTCTTCATTTTATATGCATCCAGTACTAAAACTGGAAAACAAACGTGTTGCTCATGCATTCAGGCTGAACATGTGTTTAACTGGTACGAACGCATGAGAAAAATAACATACGAATGAGTCACTGAACTTTCACATAAAAAAAAAAAAAAAAAGTAAATAAATCTAACAGCTACTAACAAAATGACAAATCCTTAAAATAACAATAGGTAATTGTAGATGCTTCCTCTGTACAGAAACCTGTGGTGGATAAATGACCAACCCAACACTAATGGAACTACAGAAAGCAGCCATATTGACATTCCTCACTACACAGTGCCATATGGCTGGATTTTGGGGCCACAATGTGGGGGCTTCACCTGTGATTTACATGAAACAGATATTGAATGTACACTAAGTCTTGCTCCCTCTGAAGTCTTCAACCTGAAGCCATTAGCCCTGCCTTGGAATCCCTCCCTAACTTTCATGTACCAGTCCATCACTGTCCCTGGTCCTCTGTCCCAGATGGCCGGGGTTCCGCATGGTCAGCGGAGGGCAACGCCAGCCTGTTATCCGAGTAGGTTGGCCTCTGCCTGGCAGCCCGGCCGGCCCTGGGCCAGCGCCACTCTTATCTCAACACTACAAACCAAACAGCCGAGACCAAGGGGGCCTGGTTGGAAAAACCACATGGGGCAGAACAGGGGGAAAAAGATGACAAAGATGTAGAAAGAACAGTCACTGAGTCGGTTTAGTGGCTGCATTAAGACACCAGAGGAATCTACTGTTTGTATGGCCACTGAAGATTTAAAGAGGTCAAACTGTTTCTTTGAACCACTGATCCCCCACGGACCCTCCCTGTTACTGTGAATAAACCCATTAACAGGATATTCCACACATCTTTAACTGAGCTACAGCAGCTTTCTGCCAACACAGAAATACAGTCATTTTTATCTTTTATAAAACAGGTAGATCTGCACAGTTAGCCTCGCAAACACCATTATTTTATTAAACATATTATTTTGCAATTCTCTAAAAAACACTATATTTTATTCTCAGCACTAAATTAAAGATAATTCTTGATACTCAGCTATACTTAGCCATGCAATTGAATTGTTGGGGTATTTACATACCTTCATATTTTTATATTCTTCATATTTTCCAACAAGAGACGGTTTTTACATCAACATGAAAATATTGTCTTTAATTTAACAATCTATATATTTAGCTTAGCTCAACCAGACTGAATATCACAGCTATTTTCTAATTACAGACTGAAAATGTGCATAGCTTTAAGTAGCTTAACTCATTCTGTCTTTAAAGTTTCAGCTCAGTTGCTCTGCCTTCACAATTAACATCTTAACCTGACTTTTCCTAATTAAAAGTGCAAAATAGTTTTGTTTTTATTTGTTTGAGTTTCAAGATATCTTCAATGTCTTTAGCAAACGCGTATTTCATTTTTCATTAAAGATACAAGCACATCTTTGTTCCAGAGAATGAAAGCTTATAGCCTGGTTCAAGACCTTTGTTTAGTCATGTTGAAAACATCTGATGCAGTGTTCGCTGACAGACTTTTCCAACAGTGGGAGAAGAAGCCATTCAGTTTGGATCAGTGTGATGTAATAAGCAAAACTTTTTCATTCACATCCACCGATGACACAGAACAGCAAATACAGATGTGGTTATTAGTAAAAGTAAAAACACACCTTTTCTTCAATCGTGAAAACCATTAGGTGCCTCTGTCATTAATGGTAACTACCACCACAGCCTTGGTATTGATTGAAAATGATGCTGCCAGGTAAGGCTGCACGATTCTGGCAAAAATGTGAATCACGATTCTTTGCTTAGAATTGAGATCATGATTCTCTGGCATGATTTTTTTTTTTCACAAAATGTTTATTGCATCACTGTCAAGGAAAATGGGTTCTTTTACCTCTAATTGGCATCTTTCATATCACTCTGCAGTAGTCCGGTCACTTATGCAATGTTTGCTGTGGAATTGATCTGTTGATGTGGCTGTGTGTAATGGGGGGGCACATGCACAGTTCGGCGGGAGGATGCACGCGCATGCCTTTCAGTTAGTGGTAGGGCTCAGCCACACGCACATACGTACTTTGGCCGGGGGGGGTGTTCGGCCGGTTGTTACCTGCGTGTCGGTTTCCGTCCTACTTATACAATGGCGGTACTGCGCAGAAGTGACAGTGAAACTTTATGTTCACTTCCCTTTTCCCTACCCTCCTGTCCTGGACTATTATATGTTATACATATGTATAATACACGACAGTGATGTTTTTTTTTGTATGAAATGTGTGGTGTGGTGCATGGATAAACCTTACCAGCAGAAACACTGCACGGTTGCTAAGTGACGTCAGCTGATCTGTGAAAGTTTGCAGTGCAAAGAAACTTCCCAGCAGCACAATGGAATATTTTTAACATAAAATTTTTAGAGAGGGTGAGACTTTTGATTCTTGGTTAAAGGCTGGGTTATCGTCACCGGCAAAGAAAAGAAAAGGAGAAGAAGAACAGACAGAAGTCAGAGAAGTGAATATGAAAATACACTTGGACCTGGACGACAAAAGACCGACATAAGATTCACACCAACGAAAGTGAACCCTAATTGGACACCAGTTCAGGTGGGTGACTCTGACCCCTCCCACTGGGGTTTTCATCCATTTCACTCTCTTTACCGCAGATATTCCTCCGCTGTCATTCACTCTTTCTTCACTCAACTACAGCCGACAGCAGAAGGCATATGTGTTGGAAAGACACTTTACCACTGGTTGAGGGAAGAGGCGACGGCGGTTCTGTGTTTGTGGGCATTTGTTTGTAATGCAGCCCATGAAAGAAAATGCTTAAAAATCGTCCGTGTTTAGAAATGAAATTGCGTACATGTGTGAATCAAGATCGCGATCTTTTAATGATTAATTGTGCAGCCCTACTGCCAGGACAAATATGCCTCTTTCTGACATGTGATTGATTAGGCGAAGAAAGAACAAAAAAAAAAAAAAACACCCATACACATCAAGAAAACCTGTTAACATGAGCATCATGTCAAGATGAATGAAACAAGTGAAAACAAATATAGAAATGAGACTAGTGCTTTTCCACACCTGTAAAAATGTTGTAGTTATCTCAGTATGCAGTATTTGGAGAATAAATGTCAGTTTTGTTGAGTTAAATAATGCTTGGCTGAATAAAGAGTTGTGTGATTTCTTCAGAAAATAATGATAATACAAGGAGACAGCACAGATGGGAAACAATATGTGAAATTACACTTGAACAAAAAACAGGAGTGGACCGTGTGGCATCAGCTCTGCTCAAACAATCAATCAATCAGTCAATCAATCCATCACCTCTACCCACTGTAAGATGGATGAGAGGAAACAGCAGCCACAGATAGATCATTGTTTTCACTCTGCTAAGACAGGATGAATCCTGTGCTGGCTGAAAAGACTGCTTCTACCCCTCGGGCGGCGCACAGGCCCCCCACCCCCCTCCAGCAGAGACAGCCAACCATGACAGTAAGGAGCTTCAGTCCTCCTGGATCCACCAGAGACCGCCTTGAAGGAGCAGATGGGCTTAGAACCAAGAGAAGGGGAGATGTTTCACTGTTATGAGATGACTGAGCTGCAAGAGGGTGGTCAACGCTGCATCGATCTGATTTCAACTACACATAACCAGCTCAAGAAAACGTGCATTATTTCACATAACGATGTATGGTTCTGTGCTTTGTACAGATTATTTTTTTTATGCCTTATGTATGATTTTATTTTGCCGTGGTTTTAACTTGAAAGCATTCCATGTTAATTACCCTTTAAAGACCAAGAACTATTTTTGTGACTACTTCCAAATTATTTTTTTCCTCTACATTTAACCTTTCCTAATTTATCACTATTCATTACATTACCTTCTACATCCTGCATTTTTCAGCTAAAATCAGGTATTTTCCTATAATTAATTCACTTATCATGTAGATGTTAATCAAAACTGAGTAAATGTAAAGGGTTTTTGTTTTTTTTGTTTTTTTAAATCAAAACAAAGAAAAATGAAGGAAATTTGATTTTTTTCAACTAAATATATCACCAACTGAAAATAAACTAGAGCTGCAAGCAATTAATCGATTAGGTGCTTGAAGCAAATGCAAAAATTCACGATTCAATTAATCAACTCGAATTGATTGAAGGGAAATATTCTATTGCAGTTTTACTAAACTGAAGCTTCTTTGTGCGTCACAATAAGCGTCCGTGTGAAACAACAGTGGAACCAATGTTTAACAGCAGAGAAATGAGGGAAACAAAGCTTTGATTCAGGAGAATTGTGGTTGAATGATTTTTTTTTTTTAAATCACTGAGTCGATTAATTGGTTGCAGCTCTAAAATAAACACAAGCATCTAAACCACTACCATTTATCCAACTTCATGGATTTCACTGGTGAATCAATGTTGTAGAAGAAGACGGTGTTTCTACATTCACTACGTCCAAATGGGTCATCTCCGATGACCATGAAAAGATGACAAACTGTATTTTACCTGAAATATTTACATGTATTGATTGGATTAGTGGTTAGAAGGTATTAAACATTTCAGATCAGTGTATTATTTCATATTACCATTAAATACCAACTAAACATTCTGTGACAACTGGATATTTCACAAACCAGGGTCAAAACACGGTATTCGAAATCTCTCTGATGGAACATTTTAGAGACAATTTAACAGATTAGTGTTGCTAAATGACCCACATCTTTGCTTTAAATTCATTTTTGCTTTAGTTGGACCATAAGGGATTATCCAAAACAAGGAGCTACTTTATACTGAAATCAAAATGTTGGAATGGCAATCAATTAAAGTTCGCTCTCTTGACGGGACATTACTGTGCTTTGACCCACCATCACTATAACAGCAGGTTTTGGCCCTGAAATAGTCAGACATGTCAATTCAGCTGAACATGACACAAACTACAAAACTCTAACCCTAACCCTGATGCATTTAGGAATTCAGCAACAGACTGAATTATTAAGCGATTCATGCATTCACGTACTTATTACACTGACACTGAAAACTTTGAGGTACCAACTTTGGTATATTTGGGGAAGTGGGGAGGATGGGTTGATACAATCTGTTTTGTTTGATCACTTTGTGTGTGACTGCTTGAGATATTGATAAGTTGTCTCTTGGTCACACTTCATTGCACATCTGGGGGCCTCTTTGGAAAAGTACACCAAATGCACTTTGAGCAATAAACAATATGAATCTGTACAGTTTGAGGAGTGGCTTGAAAAGTCTTTATATAGGGCAGTGGTCCCCAACCTTTTTTGGCTCGTGACTTAATTTTAATGTCACAAATTTCTGGCAACCCCAGACATTCAAAACGGAGAACTTTTTCACTAAGATTTGTTTTTGATCATATAATAGTTTGCTGTACTATGTTGCAAATAAATGTTAATTTTAGATGACATTTAGTCTATATGATGTATATAATGCACCTTTTTAGTGTCTGCTTCTCAGTTTCTCTTGGAGATGTCTTTATGTGGCCAGGCAGGTGAAGAAATCTTTCCATTCTCTGTTCAGTCCGGTTTTCTGACTGCGACTGTGTTCAGGCAGGTTGAAGCGTAGTAACGCACACGGTCTCATGGTTGGGTCTATCAAGATATGCCCTCTCAGATGTTATATCCTGCATTTCATTTGAACTTGATTTTTATTAGGAAAAGTGTGTGGTGTTTTAATTATAATGAAATATATTTTGAATCATTTGAATCAATCATATTTCTTATTGGTAATTTTTTTTTTTTAATCAATTACTAGAAATTTCAGGCGACCCCATTTGAATTCCAGGCAACCCCATGGTTGAAAAACACTGATATAGGGTCTAAAAAGGCCACCAGTGTTATTCCAGTGCATGTCAAAATGCCACAACTGTGACGTGAAGAACGTCTGAGGGCCTTAGGGATGGTACCTACAGTGAGGTGGCAAGGCATATGGGCTGGACACAGCCCACGATCTGAAATCTGGTGGGCCGGCAAAGCAACACAGGCACTGTGGGCAGACCACGCCCAGGCCATGAAAGAGTCACCACACCCGACCAAGATTGTGTTATCCGGTTGCAACACCTAAGGGATTGGCTTCGCCCCACCAGTCGCACAGCATGTGACACACTTAGAAGACACACCCCCTTGGTTAGCAGCAAAATTGTGCATCACCAACTATGCGTCATTGCCTGCGAGAAGCCAACCCAGGCCAAAAGGCCTTTCTGGAGTAATGTCCTCACAAGAGCCCGACGACAGATGCAGCTGAGATGGACCAGACAACCCCTGAGGTGGACCCATCGGAGCTGGGCTGGTGTGCTGCTCTCAGACAAGAGCAGGTTTTGTCTGAATCACCCGGATGGTCAGGAACACGTATGGCATTGATATGGTCAACTTTATGAAGAGTGACCATGAGCAGAGTCTTCATTCCAGTGCCAGTGTGATGGTGTGCACAGGAATCTCTTGTCACCACAGAACAGCTCTAGTGGTTGTGGATGGAAAAATGACTGCTCGTCGTATTGACCAGATCCTGCAACCACACGTCATCCTGTTCCTGCAGCAGCACCAAGATCTGGTGGCATTCCAGCATGGTTAAGTTATTGTTTCGACCTTTTTTTTTCTCATTTTTGATATGTCAGTTGTAACTGTCTGTTACACAATACTTAAATGTTAGATAACAAAATAAAAATAATTCCACTAATTGTTTCTTCAAAGTTGACTGTCAGTGTACTTTGACTTAGTTCAAGATTAGTCTGCGTCTAAAAAAGTCAGAAATAGTAAATTTCCAACACATTTATACATGTCAGCTCATACTGTGTTACTATGCCATTAGAAACTCTTAAATATCCTTATCACTAAACCTATAATTCAATCAGTTTGCTGTGTTAAAAAAAAAGAAAAAAAGCATTATAGGCTTAGTTTTGATATTTTTGACCTTTATTTATATCATTTGCAGCCATAAGTGTGTTTTTAAATATTTCATACTTTAATACTTCATATCTTACCATGTGCTTAATGGAAAATTTGCAGAGCTTGTAAGCTAAAGGAGAGAAATAATAACATATAAGTAAACCTTTTTTTTCCCCAAGTATATACTTAAAAATGTAATGTAATCTATGTGGTTATTGATGCACTGAAGTTGCATAAAATGAGCCATTTGATGTTATGCATCATTAACTGGATATGAAATTACCAATTATCTGGATATATTTGATATTATGTGGAATGTTGAGTTCCACTTGCATCTGCTTCCACAGGTAAACCATATATCAAACACTGGGCCTTCATATAACCAGTGTAAATACTTGTACGTGGCCTTTTTTTTTCAGAATAAAAGCCTGTGTCCTGATTAGCCCGGCTCCGCATCTCTCAGCGCGTCGTGGTGGATATTGAAGATGACAGATTGTGAAGGAACTCAAGTGTTGGCTTCACAGGCTGCTCCACAGTCATCCCTTTGACCTCTACACCTGACCCTTGACCTCATGTGTAACACAGCGCAGCACAATGTCTGCTCTGTCCTCCCCTCTGCTTCTGGATGTCAAACGCCCAGCCCGCGGTACTGCCTCCCAGCGCCAAGTTCACAGGCTGCGATGTGGTCGCACGAGCACTGGTTTTTACCAGCAGAGGCCTCACGCCGTCTGATCAGGTGGACCAAAGAGGATCAGCACCCCCCCATGAACCAGAAAAGACTTTTAAAACTTCTAAAAGATCCTCACAATGCTAGTACCAGCACAAAAGGGATGCTGTTTGAAAGCAGTGTGGTATAAAATTAAGCCCTAAAACACTCAATAGTTAAGTAATACTCAATTTTTACAATATGATCTCTAAGACACCTTTTTTTCTTTAACTTTGCTGCTTAAGTTCTTCAGATTTTTTCCATGAGTTTCTGAGAAACTGAAGAACAATTACAAGCACTTCATAAGTTTTGGATGCAAACAAATGACATTTATGTGACGAGTCCATTTGTGAAACTGCCAAAACTAAACAGAGACTAAGCAGAAAATAAAACAAGATTCATCTACAATTGAGGTGCATGAAATACTTAAAGTGTTAAGCTCTGCCTGAACTGTTGATCATTATGTGCATGACTTTATTCTAACATTAAAAATAACATGTATGACAATAATGACAAACAGTCATTATAGTTTTCATTGGTTTGAATCTTTTTTTTTTTTCTCTCTTTTTTAATCATAGTTCTAGTTCATTTTTACAAGTCTCAGAGGAGGAATGGATCAATATCTGGAGAACTCAACAATCGACCACTTCTTCAAGAATATGGAGGAAACATTGCTGGAAAAATATAATTCAGTTTTTCATAACTGCTAAAATTACAGCTAAAAATGTGTCCAGAGTTCAACTTTGTTGGACAGTATGTGCAGATGTTAATGTAAATCATGTATCTGTCTTTTGGTCATGTCCTAAACTTGCATCATTCTGGGAGAAGGTATATTCAACAATTGTTAAAATATTGGGTTATACAATCCCTAAAACATGTTTGGTGATGTATTTCGGATATATTGTTGGTAATAATGTAATTAAAAATGATAGATATTTGTTTAAAATACCATTTGCAGCCTGTATAAAAAGGCTATTACCAAAAAATGGTGCAGATAAGAACAACCTACAACTAACGACTGGCTGCAAATTGGAAATGGAATATTTGAGATGGAGATTCTGACCCATAGGTTGAGGACTCACGAAGAGCATGATAAGTGGAAGAAATAAACAATTTTCATTTCTATGTCACATCACTAAAACCAATTGTTTGTCACAAAGGTTTTTACGGTCAGTGTATCCTAAATGTCCCTTATGTTTGTACAGTGCAAAATTCAAACAATAAAAATAAAGTTGTAAAAAAAGTATCTTACTATTTTCCCTTTAGATTTTTGAGGTATTATGAATTATATGTATAAATTATGAATAAAGCCTTAATTTAAAAGATGAACAATGTGGGATGACGGATTACATGAAAAAAAATCTCACTAAGGTCTCGCATTTTATTCTTGTCCATCGTGAACCTTAAAACAAAGTAAGTTAAAATAAAATTGTTTTCATCTGCGTTTCTATTGTTTTTCAGTTTATGTTACATTGTAGTTTTTAAACAGTTTTTGAAAATGTCAAATTTCATTTCACTGCTAGCATTAGTTTTAGTATTTTACGGCTTAACAGATCCTGTTAAATTGAAGCTACCTACTTACCTACAGTAACAGTCAAAGAAATAAAACCTTTTTTACATCCTTAAAATGATTAAGTGTATGTGAAGAGGAACAATGAACAAGCAGTGGAGGAGTCTGGAACTGAAGATGAAGGGACAACAAAAAACAAAACAAAACAGAAAAAAAAAACTCCAACCCTAACCTCTGTAACCTCTCCTAAATAATTTATCATTATTCAGTATAATATTATCCTCTATATTCTGCATTTATCAGTTAAAATCTGGTATTTTCCAGTATTTAATTCACTGATCATGTAGATGTTAATAAAAATCAAAACAGAAAAGTGAAGTAAAGTGGACTTTTACAGCAAAATCTATCATTAACTGAACAGAAAACAACCATCTGCATCCACTGTCATTGATCACTCTGTGGGTTTTACTGGTGAATCAATGTTGTAGAAGATGACGGTGTTTCCACGGTAACTCTGAATGTCCAAATGGGTCATATATCTGATGACCATGAAAAACTGAGAAACTGCATTTTACCTGAATCATTTTCATGCATTGATAAGATCAGTGGATCAGATGTTATTAAATATTTTAGATCAGCAGATGCTTCTGCCAAATTGTTAAGGGGAGTTAAAAAAAAAAAAAAACATGTAATGTGTTTTATCCATCTTCATAGAAAATTGTAATTGAACAAGTACTTTTTGTGGGAGGTTGGGGTTTTTTGGTGGGTGGGTGGATGACCACAGGTTTCCCAGATCTTTTTTTTTTTTTTTTTTTATTTAAAAACAGTGACATACCCCAGTGTGGATTGGATCATACCTGGACAGAAAATAAAAGATGGCAATGTGGAGAAGGACAGGATAATCTGTTCTTCACAAACATTGTCATTCCAACATGAAACTGTATCTAAAGCTACAGAAACTACACAGGTTAAACTGCACAAAAACAGGGGAGAAGTCTGAATACTTTCCTGAAGGATTTATTTAATGCAACAGTGGGAATAAAAGGCCGACAGATCAAACAGCGACCTGTCCGAACAGGGTGAAGGCCACGCTTTTTACAGCCTCCGTGACTTCTCCGTGCAGCTTTCATCAGTGTGTGTTATGTTAGGCTAATGAATGTATGTCTTTATCTGAGCTAATCCCAGGCGGACGACTGGGCCGAGGGGTCACGCTGTGGTCAGAGGGGCGGGGGCTCCGTCACCGCGGCTTGACACGCTCAAAGGAGCAACTTCCCTTTCATCATACCAGGGGTCAGAGTTTTACTACTTCACTGAGCCGCTGAACGTACTGCACTGTGCAAACTCAGGACTGTAGCAGCCATCTGATAATAATCATCGTATACACAACCGGAAAAAAAAAAAGGAGTAAAACAGAAACTAGGCAGGATATCATCCTGTGGAGACTCAACTCTTCTTAATCTCATTTTACACCAACATTAAACACAAGACAAAGAATTTCACAAGTGACATGGTGAAATTAATCTCATCTACCTTATTGTTGACACTCACTATCAAATTAACCAACAGCTATACATACTTGATCATCTTATGAGTGATTATTTTAAATCAGAAAATTCTCTGATTGCAGCGTCTTAAATGTGAATAACTGTTTTCTGTCCTCTCCTCTGACTGTAAATATACTTGGGTTGTGACTAAGGACATTTGAGGATGACATTTTGGCTTTTAGACCCACATTGTCACCATTCTCTGACATTTTAGAGACAAAACAATTAATTAAGAAATTAATCTTTAATTGCAACCCTGAACTCACCATTAAGCAAGTTGGATCTGCAATAGGTCCATTCACAACAGATGTTTTATGACATTATTGTTCTTTCTCTTCATCCTGAGTACCTCACTCTCCTTGTGCAAATGAAATAAAGCTCTATATGTTCAGATAAACAAAGTGCAGTGGCTCATTAATAAAATGTACATCTAACTGCAAGTTTTCAAGCTGATGGACTTTAATGTTCTAGTCTGCTATAATCTCTGCAAAAAAAAAAAAAAAAAGATAAAACATCAATCAAGTATTAATAAACTGAAATACATTGCAAACACAGCAAACCAATTATTTAAAATTAAAAATGTGTTTTCTCCTTTCTACTAAAAGCACAATCAACAGCATTTCTCAGTTTCTTCTACTTTAATCACAATGAATGCTCTCTTAATCTGAAGCAGTGTTAGTTTCTGGTGAGTATTTATGACCACCTTAAAAAGAAAAATCAATAGTTAGCTGCAGCCTATTGTGACGACTTCACTTCTATTCATGTACAAAATAACCTCAGAGGACATTCGTTCCTGAGTCTTGTGCTTATTTGCATTTGTGTGTGTGCTGAGGTAATGAGAAGACTAATGCAGAGCGCATTGGACAATTCCAACTCTTTAGCAGATTCCTGTTAAAAGACCGAGTCTGTGTGTCTTTTCTGTTGACTGTGAAATGCCTGCTGATGGTTTTCATCTGTAAAACACTGAGCACTGTTGAGGGTGTTTATCGTCATCAGCTTCTTCTGGATTTCAACCGCAAAACATGACTCCCCTGTAGGTTAAAGTGAGTTTATTCTCCAATTTAAATATCTAAGGGGGTAACACCTAACAGTTGTGACTGCTCACAAGAGACTACAGTTTCCCTTCTAAAATGGAAATGGCGTTTTTGCACTGAAACTCCTCAGCTGCTCTTTTTATAACCCTTTGACAACTGCATCCTCCAGTGCTGCAGTTTCACAGGAAAGCCATTCCTACTCAACATACCAAGTTCAGTGTTTTACAGCTGCCTGTAAACTCATCCTCCACCCAAATTCAAACTCAAATTGAAGACGTTTATGGCCTCTAGCTAGGCTACGCGTTGAATATCACAGAAACCTGACAAAAGCGTGACTCTCAGATCCCCTGCGTCACTGTACCAACTGTCCCCATGCATACTGTAATGGAGGGGTGTCAAAACCAGCCCGCCAAAGGGTCCGATCCAGCCCATTTTTGCATTTGTGACATGCAAAAATTACACTGGGCATATTAACAGTCAAGGATGTCAAAAATAATTTTAGCTCAGGGGTCACATACATGACGATTTGATCTAAAGTGGGCTGGACCAGTAAAATACTATCATAATCACCTTTGCATAATGACAAATTCAATTTTTTGTCTTTGTTTTAGTGTAAAACAAGTAAAATTACATGAAAATGTTTATATTTACAAACTATCCTTTCGAAAAAATGTGAATAACCTGAACAAATACAAACAACATAAAATGTCTTAAGAGAAGTAAATGGAATTTTAATAATATTCTGCCTGTTACTAAATGTTGTGTGTATTTGTAGATCCACTGTGATCTGTAAGTGGTATTGCACATATGTAAAAGATAAACTGAGCCATAATATTGTTAAATGGCACTTAATTTTCTTAACAAGGATTTATGTATGTACTTATTTAAGTTTCTGGTATGTTAATATGGGTGTGTATGTATGGGTATGTGAGGATGATAAAAGTGAAGTTAATTACTCATAAAAGATCTAACAGACTTGATTTTTCATATATTATGCTGATAGGAAGCTAAAGGATAGACTTGTATGGAGAAGGGGTGGGATTAAATAAGTTATACTTCCTCCCACTCTTTTTTGAATGTGCAAATGAAGTCGTACTTCACTTTCATGTATAAGTTTGTTTGTTTTGTTTTTTTTCGCCATGATTTTAAAGTATGTTTTATTTCTAAGGACTAAGAAAGATTACTTTGTTTTGTTGCATATTGGAAATAAACTACAAAAAAAAAAAAAAATCAGGTTGTTCACGTTATTTACATTTTTTAAAGGAGACTTTGTAGACAAACATTTTCATAATGCAAGTTTACTTTTTCACTGTTATTTTAGTGGTCTGGCCCACTTTAGATCACAATGGGCTGACTGTGGCCCCTGAGCTAAAATGAGTTCGACACCCGTGCTGTAATGCATCAGCCCATAAAAAAATACAACTTATGGCAGTGTGTCACCTCCACCTCACATCCTCCCCACAACATGCGGCTCATTACCAGCTGTTAAAGGCCTCGCGTTGTGCCGAGATTCGAGCTATCGAACATTTCGGAAAAGCAAGCCTTAGAGTCACTCGGTCAGTCAGCCATCACACACACGGCCTGTAGCTCATGGATCAAGTGGAGGCTGTAAATACTTTCCTGGGTTACATGGAGGTCAGCAGAGACCGGGCCATTAATGCTTCAAGAGCAACATCCCGCTGACCCTGGTCACCATTCCCATAGTGCTCACTGCCACCTCCCCCACTTGTCCATCACAGTCAACACAACAACAAAATAGCAACCGTAGCCCCGGGGAATCTCTCACAGCCCTGAAAACACAGCTGAAAGTCACACAGATACACATGACGCAAAGAGTGAATGCCGGATATTTAACCATCAGTCAAAAAAAAAAGGCTGAATCAGTCCATTATCACCTGAGTAGATGCATTTATACAGGTATTAAAAGTCGGATAATGGTAATGACTAACAGTTTTAACAGCCTGTCATCTTTCAATTCATTTATTTATTCATTTTATTCAAGTATATTAAGTATTTCTTTCATATAATTGTATGAATTTCTTCTTTTGCTTTGTTTGTTTTGCTGGCGATCATTTGCTTCATTTGCTTAAACTGGTGTTTGTATTGTTTTTTTATTTTTATGTCCCATTCATTCATTTACTCAAAATGATCCACACTGATTTAATCACATCTAGAAGTACAGAGAACATTCAAGTAATCAATTAGTCGGCAACTATCTCAACAACTGATTAAACAGTTGGCGCAAATTTTTTAAGAAAACAAAACATTTTTTGATTCCAACTTTATTTACTATAAATATATATATATATATATATATATATATATATATATATATATATATAAAAATTTGCAGGATTTTTTAGACTAAACAACCATAAATCAAGAAAATAGTTAAGAATGAAATAAGATTGGCTTCAGTCCTCATCTAAATCAAAATGTTTACATCCAATCTTCTACAAACACTGTATTTACCCAATTTTTAATGTCATTACTTAGAATCTACTTTGCGTTTCTCGCAACAGATTTTAACATGAAGGAAATGCACAGGTGAAAATAATAAATTCAATGACGGCTGGATTCCATTCTGTGGCTAATTTAAGACACTTCAGTATTTGCTGACTCACCATTTCCTGGCTTTTTTCAGCCTCTTTTCTTTCTCCCTTTTTCCTCTTAACAGCTCACATTTGTTACATTAAAACTGCTATGGGACTGATTGTTTTCTATCGATGCCTTGGGGCTGATCACTATTGATAAAACAGTACAATTCTCTTTTTTCTGTTTCTAATCTTTACTTGTTTTTGTATAATGAACATCATCATGTTAGGTCACTCATTGAGCAGATAGGTCAATCATTAAATATCAGGTCATATATTTAACAACTGGAAAAAAGGATTGTTTTATTTATAGTTTCTAAAGGTGTGTAAAAAGTAAAAGGACTGTAACACCACTACCACATAAACTTATATTAATTTTTCTTTCTTAACTTATAGAACCCAATTAATTTATCCTCTTTTTATGGTAAATCACTTTGTCACATTGCTTTCAGAAGGTGCTACACTTATTTTAATTTATTAACTTTATTTTTAAATAGAGATTAGTTTTTGCTTTGACTTTAGACTTTGTCACTCCATTAAACTGATTCATCTCCTCCAGGGTTAAGGGTCTCTGCGAGATAATGCGGCTGCAGTGTCGCCTCCGTCACATCTCACCTCTGTGTGACGTCATGTGACCATTTTCTCATGATAACGCAAGAGGACTGAGTGATATGTAATTTTTACGTGGGGTCAATGCTGTATGCTGTTGTGCATAGCAGCTGATTTGCGGCCTCTGTTGCATCGGTCTCTTCATTCTGACCACACAAACGTTGTGTTGCTTGGAAACAGCAGCATCAGGGATGAAGGACATCCAACCTCCAGACCTATTAGACCTCTGCAACTCAGCATCTAGATCCTTTGAACCCTGCATAAAACCTGATTATTTATCAAGCAAAAATCAAGGATTACACAAATAAATTAAAATGAGAGCTCTTATTTGATTTGCTAAATTACAAATGATTTTTTTTTCCTTTCATTTAGAATTGTCTGATGATTCCCACAGCTGCTAAATATTCAAAAATTTCTCAGTTCATTATCAATACGATGACAAAAGTCTTAGGCCACCTTAATCTTTGTTGTTTTTATGGGGTTGAAATGAGCATACATATTTATTTCTCAATCTTTTTTCTTCAGATACAAGAAAACACATGAAATATGTGCACAGCCTTAAAAGACACACAACAAACTGAACTATATGCATTCCAGGGGTTAAAGTCACTATTTAGTGTGACCTCTGACCCCATGACAAGAAGCAGCACAAACGATTAGAAATATCTGACAGGTATTGAATGAAACCGGTTATAAAACACCAGAAAATTAATGCAACAAATCTCATATTGTCTGCACAAAAGGGTTAAAGACATGTTAGTACAAAGGGAGGTCACACTAAATTCTATCACTTTGGTTTATAGAAGCAGTTTTTACCTTAAAATTTTTGTTTTTCCTGCTGTACATACTTCAAATATCAGACTGGATCTAAATACAGAGATTAAGAAATGCAAGTGTGGATATTATGACCCAATGTTGGCCTAGGACTTCTGCACAATACCGTATAGCCTATTTTAACATTTTATATCAGTGGTTCCCAACCTTGTTTGGCTCATGACCCCATTTTAACGTCACAAATTTCTGGCGACCCCAGACATTAAAAATGGAGACCTTTGTTTTGCTAAAATTAATTTGTTTTTGATCATGTAATAATTTGCTATACTATGTTGCAAATAAACAATTTTATTAAACATTTCAGCTATATAATGTATATTACTATGGATGGAGGCAGAAAAGCCAGGTGTAGATTATTGCACAAAGTGAGAAATTTATTTTTCGTGGTCAGGATATGTACAGTCAGTCCAGCTTGTATTTACAAGGCTGAAAAGTAATACTGAACAAACAAGAACTCAAACTATAAATTATGACAGAGCTGCAACATCTTAATCCGGCCTCAATGAACATTTGAAAGATAAACAGTACCACAGTGCTTCAGTTTCAGCTTCAGAATTTGTCATGTCTTTTATGCATTGTGATTGTCTCTCAACTCACCATATATTTTATTAGTAAGTTGTTTTGGGGTTTTTTTAATCCATTACTAGAAATTTCAGGAGACCCCTTCTGAATTCCAGGTGACTCCACATGGGGTCCCAGCCCCAAGGTTGAAAAACAGTGCTTTATTGCCTCACAGGTGTGAAATATCTTAATTTAATAATTAGCAATTCAATAAAATGTTAAATATTTCTAACAATTGTTACAAATACAAACAATTTTGGGCATTTTCCACAGTTTCATGATGTATTTGAAAAGGAAAAATATAAGTAAGTTGTTATGAAAGAAAAATAGGAGATAGTTCCACATTGGGAAAATTTACTCATAATACTAATATTAAGTGGGACACCTTTAAAAGGCTATAAGCCTAAATATACATGGAGATAAATGCTCCTATTGACAGTTGTGATTCCTGACTAAATATGGATCTGCTAAATTTAACATTTTAACTGCTGAACCTGACGCTATCAGCTGTTTTTTTTTCGTTTGCTTGTTTGTTTGTTTATTTTAACCACAAAATTCGTCTCACTCTGTATAAGTTCTAAAGTACAAACACGTTAAATCGACTCCACAGTTTCGAAACGGAGTGATACCTCCACGCGACAAACAATCTTTGGCTAAGCGCAAACTCATCCTGACGACAACCGGGTTTTATTTTATACGTCTTCAGATTAAAACCTGATAAGAGTGACTGAGGTTTTATCACTTCAGCAGACGGCGGTAACAATGGGGAGGAGATAACAATGTGCGCACAAGACAATGAGCTCTGCGTCGGAAGTCACACCGGTGCGTAAAAACTATTTTTCGCTTTGGCGCAATGGAAACTGCAGACGTGGTTGCGTCAAGTAAATTGCTTTGGGTCTTATGAGGCACTAAAACGTGACGGCTCTTATATGTGGATTAAAAACGGTATCACCTAAGCGTTAATGAGCCCAACTGATGCGCAAACAGAAGCCTCAAAAAGAAAATCTGACACAGAGGCCACAAACAAACCCAGTGGTGATTTTTGTAAAGGTTTATACTATAACTGTGGCCCATTTTCGATTTAAAAAAAAAAAAAAAAAATGATGAAAATGTTTGCTTATGAAACTGTTAAATATAACAGAAAGAAAATGACGCTCCTTAAATATGTTCAAATAATGCAATAATGAGAGGTTAATGGAGAATAAAAGCAGATGTTCCTCTGTAATCATTACTATTAATATTTAGCCTGTATCTAGATCATTTTGTCAATGATTAATTTAATGTTCTTTTTATTATTTTAGTTATATTAAAAGCACATGAGTACTGTGTTGCTGATTTTATTACTTTACCTTATTAAATTAACAGATTGAGCCAAATTCCTTCATAAAATAAGATGTATTTTTGTGTCTTTTTCAATAATGTTATATTTTATGATGAATAGATCATTAAACACTTAAATTTATTTTACAAACTGTCATGAAAGAACCATGTGAGCAAGTTAGGAGTTATGATATTGCGGCCTTTATTTGCTTCTATCTCTTCTTTAACACTAGTTCTTTTTTTAGTGTCATTTTGTGACATTGTTTTTATAATTTTAGTAGATTTTTTTTATGGTGACATTATGGGAAACTGACGTGTTGAGCAGGACTTGTTGGAAGATGAGGTATTTTCTCTCAATGGGGCCTTTCTGCATAAATAAAGGACACATAAAATAATTGAACTACCAAATTAATGAATCCGTCTTTGTTAATGAAAGACTACAGTCCAACTGAGGACAAATGACGGAGCCGTAGACTCATGTTGGACTTTTTATTGGCTGGTCTCGCTCATTTCCAGCCCCTCCAGCTCCTCATTATGAGGACACACACACACTGTAAAAGTGGCTTCATCCATCAAAATTAAGAACGCTAAAACCATCTGCTGTGTGAAGCGTGCTGAGAGATAAATCACTCTGTTTGAAATGCTAATCAGCCTGCATGAAGAATTATCTGAAAGCCGTTGATATTCCAGAGGAGCGTGCCCTAAAAGAGAAGGAAGCTGAGGCCAAATGTGATCGACATTAACCACTGAAGTAAATAATCAGACTGGAAGAAGCGTATGGAGACTGATTATGTGACTTTTCCAAGGTTTACTTTGTTTTGACAGGAATTTAAACACAGATGACAAAATGTCCAGTCTTTTCCCACAATTTCCAGAAGTAGAAATACTTGATAGATGTGAAAAATACCTCAAATAAACTGAGTTACGTGGAGTTTAATGATGAATCGGCGTGTTTCAGATGAGAATTCTAAGAAATCCTAGTTGTTTTTTTGCTTACTTAAGGCTTTATTTTGAACCCTTAAAGACATAAAAGTATTTTTTTTGGCAACTTTCAAACTATGTTTTCTCTACATCTAACTTACCCTCTCCATTAAAATTAAGTGTTAATTAATTGATCATGTAGACGTTCATAAAAGCCAAGCGTAAATTCAAAGGTTATTATATTAAAACGGAGAAAACTGAAGAAAACGTTACATTTTCAACAAAACATATCATTAACTCATCATAAAACAAGCTTCTCCATCCACTGTCATTGATCCAACTCCATGGGTTTTACTGGTGAATCAATGTTGTAGAAGATGACGGTGTTTCCACGTTCACTACAGAGCCTCTGAACGTCCAAATGAGTCATATCTGATGACCATGAAAAGACGACAAACTGCATTTTACACCAGTTATGTACATGTATGGATAAGATAAGTGGATCAGAAGGTAGTAACTATTTTGGATCAGTAAATGGTTTTGGCGGCCGGTGGCTTTTTGGGTCTGAGGGTTAAAATGCAATCTTGAGATGCTATTTTGTCTTATTTTGTTTGTTTTTTTTACTCTTCCTGTTGTTCATTTTATTGCTGTTTTAATGTTTATTCTTCTTGACATTTACTGCGCTTGATTGCTTTGCTCCAAAAAAGTGATGGTATTTGCTTTCAACCGTTATTTCTAATATAAAAATGATGTGCTCAAAAACGCAGACCTATGTTGTCAATTGTAGCCGTTTAATTTTTGTGGTTTCTTTGGGATTTTTCCCTCTTTGCAGCAGTGACTTCATGCATTTTCAGCAGCGACCTGTTGCAACATTAAACATCAATTCCAACGTCTAAAACTAAAGTGTGAAAGAGACTTGGGGTCCAGCTCCTGTCACCGTCCTGTCCACCGTTGACACAGAAAGCAGAGGGAGTCAAGTTAAGAAGAAAACACAACATGATGAATTACATCTGCCCGCATGCACCCCCACACACACCTCCTCCAGCAACAACAGCAGCTCCTCCTCCTCCTCCTACTGTACTCCTCCTGGCTCATCATTCAAACATCACAGCAGGAGGGGGCTTCGCATCCTGTCCCTGCCCCACCCGAGCAGCCAGCCGGCCGCCCGTCCCCTTCACCCAGCCCCGAGGGACACTGCAGACCCCGGAGGCCCCTTTTTACCCCCTTCAGCCTTCAGCAGGGGCTGACAAAGCACTTTCTTTCAGTCTATCTGCTCCGCAATGCCAGGCTGCAAACCCCCGAGGCCCAAACACTGAGCAAATATTTAACCCCCCATTCGACCCTATACAAGCCGCCTCCTCCTCCTCCTCCTCCTCCTCCTCCTCCTCCTCCTCCTCCTTCTGCCTCCTCCTCCTGCCTCCTCCTAATGAGTTCAATTACATTAAAACAAGCATTCTTCATTGAGCAGAGAGCAACGGGGGGTAAAGCCAAATTCCCGGTCAATTCAAAGATCAATAAAAATTGAGTTTGGTCTTTTAATGTGGTTATGTGAGAATGTGCAGCACAAGCAGGAAGGAGGTTTTGGCTGCCTTGCTCAGACTAAAAGTATAATAAAGACGGCTTAAAACACAATTCACACTGCTCTCAAAGGAGGCAAAGCCCCTGCAACATCTGTAACATCCGCCCATCTCCGAGCTGTCGTTATCTGCTCCAGGTGATTTCTCTTTAATCTAATAGGGATGATCATGGAATGTGACGTGTCTGGAATATAATTGGAATTTTCCACAGGTCAGAGGAACATCTGGAACATTTACATTTAAAAAAGGAAGAGAGCAGCCGATGAAAAACGCCGGGCAATTACAGGAAAATTGCATAAATTAATCAGTTGTCAAAATAAAACGTATAGTGTTGCTTTCTTTTTTTCCAGGGTTGAAACAAAAACTATGATTTACTCAATTATTATTTTAATATAAACAAAGAATTAAGTAAAACGCTAAAATGTCACAAAAATAGTGATAAATGAGAATATGTAAATTGCTCATGTTTCAGTCCAAGAGATTTCATGCAAAAGTTGCAAATCAGGGCTGGGCCTTTTCTACGTATTAATTCAATTAGTTGAGGTTTTGTTTTCTGAAAATCGTGGAAAATCCACAAACTGAAAAATTAAGATTATTCCACTACAGACTTTTCTCACTTGACAAAAGTGTGAAATGCAACTTGTTCGCGTCTAGTGATATATTTATTATTAATGTGTTTTTCCTGTCATACATGTCAGAGTTTTAGTAAAGAAAGAGTATTGTTGAATCATGTTATGTCCTCAGGTCATGTGACCAGAATTAAGCATCTAAAAACACTGAAAAATAAAAATGAGATTTCATTTTTGACCAAATCGTCAAAGTCTACTTCAGATCCTCACATTGGACAAAGGAACTAGAAAATAGCTGCATACATATAGTAATGGCCTAAAATTTGACCACTAACACAAAATCTGCTTTCCTGCTTCAGTTTTCTTTAATTTTTTCTTTTTATTCCCCACATGTTTCTGGATTACACTGAAGGGAATTGTAAGCATTTTATACGTTTCCAAGACTGTCACTGGCAAATAAATCAGTTTAATGCACCGAGTCAATTGGTGCCACTGACAAAACTAGTGGCCATGACCATGATATCAGACTTAAAATGTGAATTAAAAGGTTTGTGGATAAAAGAGCTGGCTGCTAGTCTTCCCTTGGAAAGGCTAACATATATTGTTAAAAAGGACAAGAAATTTGCCCGTTAATGGGGTCCATATATGGCTTTCTTGAAAAACCACAGCTCCGTATGACTTGATTTCCTATTCTGTGCTACAGCTGTACAATACTATGGTCTAATTTTATAACTGTATTGTCATTTTATTTTATTTCATTTATTCATTCATTATCTGAACCCGCTTCATCCTCACTAGGGTCATGGGGGTCACTGGAGCCTATCCCAGCTACTTTATGGGCAAAGGCTAGGTACACCCTGGACATGTCACCAGTTCATCGCAGGGCTATTTTATTTATTTATTTACTATTTCTATTTATCTAGAAAATCTTCCATTTTATGGTAATTATTTTTAAGTACGTATTTTCTGTATGTGTGGATTTATATTTTTCTGCCAGGATTGGGGTAATGTTATTTCTTTATTTTCTTCTGCAGATGAACAAAGGAAAAAAAGTGAATTAAATAATACTTTTAACACTTGAGCACCTTGATTTTTTCATGACCTTCCAGATAAACTTTCCCTTCAGAGTCATTACCTATGTTTATCTTTTGATAGTCATTAAATTAAAGTCTGAAAACCTCTGCATTTTGGCTCTTCTTCAGAAAAAACAGTAGTATCCAACTAAGCCTAAAGGGGACGGTGGGCTCCACAGTGGGTCATGGGTGTGGGGGCAGAGGTTTACCTGTCTAGTGTAAATCTACTCAACTGAAACTCAGTTCCAGGGTAAATCTAACCCCATTTTATCTGCCACTAAAAAGGATAATCGTTCTATTTCCAGAATTGCCATGACACTACATTTTGGAGGATAAAGCTGTTTCTATGTCCTAAAACACATGCGTGTGTTTCATCTTTCCTAATAAATTAATATGCATGTTACTTCCTGGTCTCAGAGGTTCTTTTAAGTCGACCTCAGCCTCTTCCCAAAAGGGTAGTAATACCGGACATGACAAGAATGTGTGTATAATTTGCTGCTTGTTCCTCACATCCACTCAAACAACTAGTCCCTCGACAAAAAAAAAAAAAAGGAAAAAAATCTGCTGATCAGTAAATTATTCTACAATATTTAACATTTTAAGCAGCACCAAATTAGGCTGAATAAAGCCTCTTAAATTTTCATCATTTTCAGTTTTCTTTCTTCCTATGATAGCAAGCTGAATATTTTAGGATTATGTACCAAGTATCTTGTAAAACTGTACCTTTGATTTTGAAGAAACGCTTTTTCTTAGCATGTGCATTCATTTTACAGTGTATGAACCTCAGAAAGGCACAAGACTTGTGTAAATATGTTCATACTTTGCTCTTTTACGTATATTTTTCTGTTCTTACTTATTGCTCCTGTTTTGACTGAATGGTACTTCATATTTTTGCATACATTTTTTATATTTTTATTTGAATCCTTGCTTAATATTACTATCCTTATGCTGCTGCAAACTGTAAATGCATTGTGGGACTAATACAGGATTATTTTACTTTATTCGCTTTTTTAATCTTAGTTTTGCTTTTTGAAAATCGTGGAAAATGCCTGAACTGCAAAATTTAGATTATTCCACTGCAGAATTTCAACAAAATGCAAAAAGCTACCTGTTTGTTTCTTGCAACTATGAATGTTTTTCTCCAATCACATAAGGCAAAACAAGAGATTTTTTGAGTCATGTCTTGTTTTCAGTTCTTGTTGCCAGAATGACTCATACAAAACAATGAAAAATCAAAAATTAAGTTTAATTTTTGGCCAAATCATCAAACTCTACTTCAGATCCTCACATTAGAAGCTGCAACCAGAGAATGGATTCCAATAAAACAAAGCCATGGACAAAAGTTTTAGCAATGACACAAATTCTGCGTTGCTGCTTCAATTTTTTTTATTTTTTTTAAAATTTCCCACATGTTTTTGGCGTACGCTGAAGGCAATTATAAGCATTTTATAAGACTAAATGGCGAATAACCAATACAAGATTATCTCATTCAGTAGTTTATTGACGAACAACTGAGAGTCATTGAATCTAGAATGAGCTTAATCATGTTAATGCAGCTGTATTTGTTTTTTTGTTTTGTTTTGTTTTTTTTTCCCCATATGCAAACATACTGTGTGTTAACTTCCAGACCCAAAAGTGACAAATGCAGTGTGGTCCCCTGCAGGCCTGCTCACATAAGACACCATTAAACCCATTAGCTCAACTGTTTTTCTACAATCACACACTGACACACAAACACAAACCTGACAACCAGAGTCCACGGTCCACGCCACTGTCTCTCGTAACTCACGGTAGTGTGTGCGGACTTAAAGGAATTTTAATCTTGGAAATGTCAATAAATCTCGAGTCACCCGCGTGGGGGCACGATATGGGACTGGCGCCTGGGACAGACACCGCTGCAAGGCATTGTGGGACTGAAGTTAGGCCTGCAGTGGGTCAATATAGAACCGAATGGATAAGAAACTGTGCGTGAAGCGAGTGAAAAGTAGGGAAGAGGGGTGATTTTTTTTTTTGCACTTTTGCACTTTTGCATTGAAGTCAGTGTTGCACCTGGATCTGCAATGCAACCCACACCTTTACCTGCATTTCCATGTTTTTAATTCTGAAAAGTCCCTGCTGCAACACTGGGGTTTGGGGACTAAAAAAAAAAAAAAAAAAAAAAAAACAAAGAAAAAAAACAAAAAAAACAAAACAAACCCTCTAATGGCTTCAGGGCGTTCTCCAAGTTCAAAAGTTCACCTTTTACGATCTCCCCGAGCCTGACTGACCACCTCCAAATAAAAACATTCCGACCTCTGTTCCCAGAGAGTCCTGCTGCAACTATCACACACACACACACACACACACACACACACGACAACAACACGCAAACACGGACGCAGATTAATGCAACAAGACGCAAAACGTACAAATAAGCGCAAGGAAGGTGCACAAAAAGTGACAAGATTGACCCATGATCAAATTTAACGTCTGCATGCATGACTCACATTAGTTAATGTCTGCAGAATAAATGTTGGAAAAACATCCCACTGGTGTTTTATTTTAAGATGTGGAAGGTGTGTGTGTGTGTGTGTGTGTGTGTGTGTGTGTGTGTATTTGTAGGTAAGTGTTGCAGTGCATGCAGCAGCAGTAGAGGATGTGTCACTGATAGGAGATAATAGGCTAATATAGAGATCTAATGCAGTGTTTTTAGGATGAAAAGTGAGAATGTGCGTGGACAGCAGCTGCAGCAGCGTGTCCGTGGATCATGCACGCACGTCCACGCTCCGCTTACCGTTTACGGACTTGGCGTTGTTTCTGTCCGGGTAGTCGAACCCGTTCGTCCTCTTCTCTATCTCCATCCTCCCGCATTCATGAGCGGATCTCGAGTCAGCTCGCAGTCGGCTCACACCGCCACGAAAAAAAGCCCCGAACCGGTGAAGATGAGGAGGAGGAGGAGGAGGAGGATGGTGATGAAGAGGTCGCAGGGATGGTGTGGTTGTACGGTCTGATGTGGATCAAGCTCGTCCCTCTCCTCAGCCTGGATGGCTCACTGCTCGGACCGCCGTCCCATTAGCACACTGCTTCCAATCAGTGGGGAATAAACTGGATCCACACCATCCACACCCCCAGGGACGATGCGTTCAGGTGCCCCGGGAACGGTGGAACATTTCAACTTCTGCAGAACTAAAAGCTCATGTGCATCAACCACCAAACAAGAGACACGTCACTCAGAAACGTTTTTGTGTGTCTGCATGTGGAGTGAAACTTTGGAACAGTCTGGACATCCAACACAAGCAATGCCAAAATATCCACAGACTTAAACTATTACATAAACACACAGTCTGGTCCCAGTATAAAGACAGAGGGTCTTCGTACTGATGTTACATCAATATTCTGTCTAACAATGTTAATGTGTACTTGTTGTTCATCATCTACTTGATATGTGTTGTCCATTACCTTCTGCTATTGTTCTTACCATTGCTGGTATGTGCTGTCCTTTATCATTTGTGGTGTTGTAGTTTTATTCTTACCATTGTTGGTATGTAATTATCATAATGTAAATTGACAGTTAACTGTTACCTGTGGTAACACCACCAGTAATGTACTTTGTTTCTTTTTTCACACACATTTTGGTTAAATAATGTAAATACTGTTGAATGAGTTTATTCTAATTTGGTATAGCCTATTTTGTTCATTGTTCTGCCTTGAAGTCTAAGGACAGGAGTGAGTAATGTTATCATGTTAAGTTATTTGGTGATGAGAATGGGGGTGGGATTAAATAAATTTTTCTTCTTCCCACTCCTTTTCTAGCGTAAATGAAGGATTTTGGAATTTTTGAACTAGCATATATTCTATAAATGCTCAAAATAAACAAGAAATGAAAAGAAATTAAAATTACATAGGAGAGTTTTCTGGAGTACAAATGTCAGGTAAAAGCTTAACAAATCTCATAAAGAAACAAACTTTATAACAAACTTTCTCAAAAACAAGTAACATAAAGATCATTTGATGTTGAGACGTATCTTGAAAATAGAAAAACCTCAAAGTAAAGAGATATTTTATTAAACTTCTCCTGAAAATAATAAGAGTTTTAATCATTTCTGAGGCCGATTTTTTTCATTTTTGGGCAATTCCTGTCACATTTCTGGACTCTTTAGACTTTGATTTCCCAGTGTGTGTCCGCACTTTAACAGTTATTTTTCTTCTTCCTCTTAATCCATTGCTCTCTGCTCATTGTATTATTTTACTGCATATATCGGTATTGTTTTGCACTTTGTCCTTTTTTTGTTCTGTGTACGCTGCAACTGACGATTTCCAATCTTGAGATTAATAAAGTTTCAGGATTGAAGATTTTTATTTGTCACATGGTCATGGTATAAACCAGGGGTCACCAACCCTGGTCCTCATGATCTACCATCCTGCATGTTTTAGATGTATCCCTCTTCCAACACACCTGATTCAAATGATAAGCCTATCATCAAGCTCAGCAGAAGCCTGATAACGACCGTCAGGTGTGCTGGAAGAGGGAAACATCTAAAACATGCAGGGTAGTAGCTCTCGAGGACCAGATTTGGACACCCCTGGTATAAACAGTGAAATGCATGAACTGTTCACAAAGACTGCAGCAGAAATTAGACACCCAACAATGTATTTACCAAAAACTTACTCTTAAGACTTAAGTGAAGTCATAAATAGATAAAAGGTAAAATGTAAAACATATATAAAATCTAAAATTTAAGCTGCTAACCAAAACAGACTTGAAACTAATTCTTATATTTCCATAATGAAAGTATCACTGATTCTGATTCTGTATTAAAATGATCTGCCTGTACAAAACTAAAAAAGCCTCTCCTTTACATAAACTTATATTATCAATGCTACCAAAGGTTCTTCTGGCATTAGCTTGCAAAGAATGGCAAGTATCCTTTTGATTTTCCTCTGTGTTGGTATAATTTGCTATATTTTCATCTGATATTAGCAAAGCAAATAAAAAAAATATGTAGACAAGTGTCAAAAACATCAACTACACCCTTTAAAATATGTCACTAAATTTGTAATGCTCTTAGAGGTGGTTAATCCCAGCTCCATAGAGTAAAACTCCTGCCATGAATTGGTTCTACCTGTTCACTTAACACAGGTGATTCCACTAGTTATCCCTTCATCTACCTGTACAAGGAGTTGTGCTCATCCAAATGGGCTGGTTCAGTGAGTGGTTGGAACAAACACATAGCAGGACTTTTACTCTATGGAGCTGGGATTACCCACCTCTGATATGATCTCAGATTTGGCATGGGCATAGTAGCTTGTAGAGTGATGTAAAGTCCTACGGTTCATGAAGGCAGCACAACGAAAGGAGTGGGTCTGACGGCATTATGGTCAATGGAGTCCCAGGCCGCCCTTTGGCCCCGGCTCTGAATCTGATGAGCTGCGTTTTACAGAGACAGGACACGCTGATATTGCTGTTGTCGGAGTTGGACAGCGTTAGAGGAAGTATTCTGATATTTTATTGAAGTAAAAGTACTAATACTGCAGTATTAAAAATACTCTGGATTTCCTGCAGACAAAGCCAAAGGGTGTTCTTAAGGAAACAGGAATAAAAGTAGGCTACAGAATAATATATGACCTGGATTATGATTACCAGTGCATTAATGTGTTCATCACTTTAACCATTAATATAGCCAACTGTTAGTAGTTTAATCTGAATTTAATATTGCATCTATATTGATAAGTATACTTTTATTTGATAGGTACATTAATAAAAGGAATCTGCAAAGTGACCTATTACTGAAATAATTTATAAAGAATGTAGTGAAACAGAAGTCCCTGGGGGTGTATTGTACCACGTGTTGGGCTATTCAGTTCCACTGATTCCTGATGTTCTATATCTTTGTAACTTTCAGGACACTACCATTCTTTAAAAGGATGAAATGTTGGATCAAATACTCTACATAGCTGGAAAACAACAACAACAACAAAAAACTATAACAAGGAACTGGGGGAAGGCAACCATTCCATCAAGGACCATTGGATATCCACTATTAAAAATATATTTCTAATGGAAAAATTAGCACACAGACTGAGACTGCAAGAACCACAACTGGATAGAAAGTGGAATAAATGGACTATATTTACACAAAACCAATAGACTGACTGTTGCTACATTGTTTTCTTTTGCACTCATTTGTTCTCTCATTTGTCTGTTCTTTTTCTAGTGTTTTTTGTTTGTTTGTTTGTTTCTTTCTTTCTTTCTTTCTTTCTTTCTTTCTTTTGTTTTTTTGTTTCTGTTTTGTTTTTGGGGTCTTTTTTGTTTGTTTTTGTCTGGATCTCTTTTTTGTTACTGTTACAATTCTACATAAAACTCAATAAAGATTTAAGTTACAAAAAAAAAAAAAAAAAACAGAAAGTCCCAAGTATCATAAAATGTTAACATCTTCAAGTAAAGTACAAGTATCTCAAAACTGCACAATACTTAAGTAGATGTACTTGTCAAACTCTACCACTGGTGTCACAGAAGCTACTTTGACAGGATTCAAAGGCAAAAGTGAAGATATGTTTGGCAAAAATGTGGTTTGGTTGACTGGAAGTACTTTACAGAAGTAGTTTATTCTAATTTACAGGAAACAATCAGTTGTTTGTGTATGCACGATGCAAAATTATAATGAAATTTGATACAAAAAGTCAAATATTATTTTATGAATAAACTATTCAGTTGTGTTTATTGAACAAAAAAAATAGTCTCTTGTTCACAGATTAAAGGTTATAATCAAACTGAAATAATAATAATAATAATAATGGACGCATATATTCATGGAAAAGTACAAGGGTTTTCAGATTTGGTTTTGCAGGATCCCTCAGATAGGCCAGGTACTATCATGTAACAAGTTCCTGGAACATTTTAGACTAAACAGCCATAATTAACACTTGACTGACACATAAAACAGGTTATTTAAGTGGAGTTTTAAACAGTTAGAGTCAAAACTATGACCAGATATTTTCACACATGAGTTGACAACCAGGCAGTGATATAGTAAGACAGGGTACACATACCCCCAAGGGTACTTGGAAGAAGCCCAGTGGGTACTTGAAATTTTTTTGGGAAAAATACATTAAATAAGTTATCATGTACTGAATACAAAATAAATAATGAGAATTAATGCTGAAATATAAAACACAATAAATACATTAATACAATAGTTTTATTGTCAATTATCTTGTTTAAGCTTTGGTAACATTTTAAGAACATTTCTATTTTATATTATTTAAAATGAGTTTATTTGAGTAGATAAGTAATTATTTTTGTTGATGAAAGGTTCATTTACTCATTAATGATCAATTTATCTATTTTTCTTATCAATGAAAGAGGGCACTTTTCAGTTTATATTTTATACACAAAATTTACTTTAAAGAATTTGTTATTTTTATATATATATATATATATATATTACAGTTAAATATATGTTGTTTGTTTACAAAGTTTTGAAAATATAAACAGACACCTTTGGCACAGGAACAAATTTTGCCTAATTTTTTTTCAATTAAAAATGCTGAAGCGAGAGTTGGAGGTACTTGGCTAAAAAAGTATATTCAGGGGGTACTCCACTGTAAAAAGTTTGAGAACCACTGCGGTAAGAGATTCATGCTTTCTATATGACCCACAATTGTTTCTGTACTTAACTACACATAACAAACACTTTGAAAAAAATACATTTGACTAAACTAACCGAAAACCTACAACACAGTGTGACGTAAAGACAAAATAAATGACCCTGTGCAGTAACTACTCAACAAATGTATGTCAAAACTTAGTAATATGCTGAAAATGTTTGGGTACCTTCATAGATCGACACCTTCATTTGACTGATAACCTTTTTAAAAGACAATGCAGAGGTAAGACTGAAGGACTTAGAGATGAGATAAAATTCTTGAGATGTACAAGAATCTGACTGAAGGCACCGTGTCTTTTAACATGGTGGCTCAGTACAGACACCTGAATGTCAGATGTGAAGCTGAACTGTGAGAGGTAAATACAGTGAGTAAAATAATCCAAAACATACAGATGCAGCTCATGTTGTGAGTAACAAAAAGGAAAATCTAGACGTAACAAGTGATCTGTGTCATCCACTGAACTCCCATTTTAAGATGCTTCCCTCAAGAAGGCATTTTATAAAATATGTCTGCAAGAAAGTCTTTTAAATTGAGTTAAAGACTCAGTGTGAACTGGATTAAATGCCTGTAACTGACCCCAAGCTCTCCTTTCTTTTTTTAAAAATGTTTTTTTACTAGTTGATTGTGTTGTTTCTGTCTCTAAATCCTGTTTCTCTCTGGAATTACACACAATTTTCCTCTTTGCGGATACTAAAGTCAGCCTAATCTAACCTAATCCAGTTACATGACCTCTTTAATTACATGTGGTTTAACCTTGATCGTTATTTGATCACATTTACAGGAGCAGCAACAAGTTTCATTGAGGTTTCATATGGCTAATTGACAGTGAACAGCGCCCTCTTGTGATGGTTTGATAAAACATGCAACAGACATTACACCAGGGGTCACCAACCCTGGTCTTCGAGAGCTACTATCATGCATGTTGTAGATGTTTCCCTCTTCCAGCACAACTGACGGTCCTTATCATGCTTCTGCACAGCTTGATGATAGGCTTATTACTTGAATCAGGCATGTTGGAAGAGGGATACATCTAAAACATGCAGGATAGGAGATTTGGAGGACCGGGGTTGGTGACCCCTGTGTAACACCATGCTGCAGTAGTTTGAATATTTTTACTCACAAATCCTGTTTTACTCAGGTGCACTCAGTTAAAGTTGCTTTTATTTGGGTGTTTTTTATCCACTCTGTTTCCGATGCAGATGCTATACTCTCCTCTCCATTTATCAACTAATTTTATTTGTTTAATTTACAAGAGTAAACTGCTTGAGGTCTTGAGGTCACAGAGAAAAAGAGCAAGACTGGAGTGATAAACTAAAAAGCAAATACACAAAAGACAAAAATAATGGAAGGTAGGGTGGGAATTTCGTTGTACATATTTTGCTCGGGGGCGGGGTTAGGGTAGAGCCCTTATAAAGAGAGTTACGACATGCTTTGATGTCACTGCTCCAGTGATCATGTCGTTCATGTAGGCCTGAATTGTTCCAAACAAACCAAGCGCTCTCATGTTCCTCTATGGGACAAACGGCAGTGAGCATGGTAAATCTGAAAATAAACCACACACAACCGTTGCGTCGCTACTGTATGTATTGTTGTGTGTGTTATACTTTTGAGTAGTGGGGTTGACCACTGAAAGGACTGCATTTAATACTTTGAAAACTTAAATTTTGGGGGGAAAGGTTCATGTTAGCTTTGGTAGACCACTTATGTGAGTGGTGCTAATATTACAAGTTCATTCATTCTGCAGTTGTACTGTACTGGTAAGGAGATGGACAATTTACCATTTTTAAGTTTTACTATTACAGGACTGTGGTACAAGCAGAAAACAGTGGTTAGCTGTGAACAGGGTGATTCTCTGAATTCGGTGCCATTTGGGGTCCATGGTTGCTGGAAAAAAAAAAAAAAGACTATGTTTTTGAACACTGCATTTGGTGAAGGACTATTTGAACCTCTGTGAAAACATGTTTTCCCACCTTAGGCATTAAATGTCATTCAGTATTATGATTGTGTTTGTCATATATGGTGTATTAAAATCAGCCCCATAACAGGACATTTTGACTTCAGTGTGAATATTATCCGAAAACATATTCAAACTAATTCTCTCTGTGTCTTGGGGAACACCTGTCCCTTGAGTAAAATAACTCATCGTAAGTGTATTTTATTTTATTCTAACTATTTTTTATTTGAGTGACTATTACGATATGGTATTTGATGTACAATTGGTCTTCATAAATCATGAAAAAATACTTTTACCTTCAAATTAGATAAGGCTTCCATATATTTTCTACTTGTCCCCTAAGGGCTGTTAACATTTTAACAAACATTTATCTTCTATTAGTTGTTATTATCAAAAAATATATAAAAATGTATCAAGTAACAGGGTTGAGCACAATGTAACGGGGTTGAACGCACTGTAACAGGGTTGAATGAAATCCAACATTTAAGCAAATTAAAAGGAACTTCATTGAATTATGAATTAATGAATGAATAAAAAACGTACATTGTTGTATTCTCTAAACAAAAACTTCAGTAAACTTCTCTAAAATCTTGAACTAACAGAAGTTTTCCTGCGTGCACGCTCCCTCCTGAGATATTCTTCCCTTTTCTCAGGATCTGAATTTATTCTCGCTCTGTACTCCCTTTGCCTTTCTGCATTGTACTTTCCCATATCTGAAAATAATGAACATGAAATAACATAACAGAGCAAGAACAGTCCAACCTTCAACTCCGTAACAATGATTCAATCCCGTAAGAGCATTTTTTGTTACGGGATTGAATGTTATGGGGTTGATTATTTTAGCTGAAAGTAGCCACAAATCTCCATTAGCTGGGATATGGGACACCACATGGCATGAGGAAAACAAGAATGTAATATATTTTACCAACATTATCATTAGATTTTTCCAAAATAATATTAAATATCATTCATACACATAACGGGGTTGAACGGGGGAACTTGACAATGCCAGTCTGACAATAAAAACAATGAAATATAGGAAAGAAAGCATGTTAACACCTACCTCTCTTTACAGTGTCAGTTGGAGAAGACTTGAGTGATGTCACTTCCTGGGTGCTGAGGAAGTTGGACTGAACCATTATGTTTAAAAAGGGGGGTTTGGTGTTCTGTTACGGGGTTGAGCGAAACTGAGGGACATGATTAAATAGTGATATTTTATTAGTAAACTGTGTATTTTTCTCAGATTTCTTTTATGTAGGTTAAAGTAAAAAAAATCCGGTCATTTCATCAATATAAAAAACTTTGGGGTACAACTGTTTATTCTTGGTTTTAAATCCAGTAAAAATATAACTTTAGTCACTTGGGACATGCATATTTGGCTGACCTCTACACTTTCAGCAATCTATAAAAAAAATAAATAAAAAATGATTTTCACAGTATGTTTGTGTGTTATAGTCAAAGACACATGGGCCTTTCCATTTCTGACTTAAAAATGCATTTTGTGGTTTACTGTATGTGAAAATATTTAAGGTAAACCTGTGGGACACAAAAGGCACCGAATTCAGAGAATCACCCAACACTGTGTGTCTGCCAAGCTCTGCTCTGATAACACACACAATACGACATTAACCAGCGGAGAGCATATCAGCTAACTTAGCATGTTAGCGTTAGCACAGACGCTCAAAACGGAAACTCAAAACTCAATAGAATTCTTATAGGATGACTCAGAGATTACAAATGCCAACTTATAGAAATTTCGCTTCCTTTAACTCATGAATAATAACTTTATTGAACTTTTATTGGCAGAGCTCAACTCTACAGCAACTCTCCTCCTAATTAGTAAATTCCCTCAGCTGACAAACTTAAGCGAACACCACCACATTCAACAAAACAACTAAAGTAAAACCCACTGATGACAACATTTGGACTAACGTTACCTTATCTTAAAAACTCTACAATTTGTAGTAGGGATGGGAATCGAGAACCGGTTCTTTTTGAGAACCGATTCCCAGTAGCTCAATTCCTTGGAATCGTTTGCCTGCCTGCTTAACGATTCTGCTTATTGATTCCGCCTTTGTTGTGCATGTGCGATGACGTCACACATACCCTGCATTGTTTTGGTCAGAACGTAGCCAACATGGCGTTGAGGCAGAAACGGTCTAACAAGACAACACCAGGTCCACTTACTTGGAACACTTGCAAAGCTTCCATGTCTTCAAAAGGGTGGAATCCCTCCAATATCCTCAAACATTTGTCCACAGCATGTGAATCATTTACAGGAATGTCACATATTTGATACTCTACTTAGCGGTGCTTGTGAATGTAGCTGCACCGGGCCGGTTCCGGTGTGGGCAACAAACATCGTAACTCCTCAAATACAAGTTTCCGAAGGTAAGAAGGGAAAGGAAATGAGGTGCACAACAACGGGAGACAAGCCGAACCGAGTCAAACCGGTTCCACGTGGTAGAAATGCGGCAATAGAGGAATTAGTAAAGCATCTTCAGTTTCACTTTCACTATACGCCCCCCGCCCCCAAACACACACACACACACACACAACCGGGCCCGGCATCATCTGTTATTATTATTTGTACATACTTTATATGGTATATTTTCTGTGCAGAGATGGAAATATAAAAGACAGTTAATGCAAACACACCTGTTTGTACTCTTTTATTCCCTCACCCAATGAGAATCGATAAGAGAATCGATAAGGAATCGGATCTATAAGCAATATTGATAATGGAATCGGAATTGTTAAATTCTTAATGATTCCCATCCCTAATTTGTAGTTATAGTGGTTAAATCTTAACAGCTGGACAAGTCAAGCTAGCAAACTATAGGGCTACAGCTGAAAATCCAACATAACAGTAGTTTAAGATATAAATGTATACAAACTCTAACACATACCAAATAAAACAGAATTTATAACATAAATGTCCACTAATACAGGAAATACACTTGATAATTTGAAAGATGACGATATCTTATTAATTTAGCACTGGAATTGCTAGATCAGCTGCAATAGAAATGAATGTGTTCCTACAGCTTTACACCCAATGCAGGAACTATCGGCCCCTCCATAACCCGGAAGTAGGTCCATATTTTGTCCGCCATGTTTTACAGCGGGAGTCTATGGAAGTGTTGTGACTCTGTTTATATCAAAAACTCTGGGTTATGGGTTAGGATTAGGGGATAACCGGATTATGACATCATGCCGACCCACATCAAACACATCAGTGATGCAGGACATAACCTCACCCCAAGGCCAAATGCCCCAAAAAATAAGAGTCCCAGGTAAGGTGACCAAACGTCCTCTTTTGTCTGGACATGTCCTCTTTTCACGTCCTGACCAGGTGGTTTATACAAATTAGCGAAAATGTCAGGTTTTCATTGTTTTTCACAGGAAAAACTCTTCAAATGCATCTGTATACACACGCGATTTCGATGTCCGTCACTGTTTGTGCAATCGGAAAAGTTCCAGATCCTGCTGGAAGAAAAGACTTTGGTCTTTCCAGTAGCATATGGGACATTAGGGCAGTGGAAGGCACTGATCCACAGCAGCCTGTGGACATGGGTGGATGGACCTGTCCATAGACACACAATAGCAGGAGTGGTAAACATGCGGCCCGTGGGCCAAACCCGGCCCACCAAAGGTTCCAATTTGCCCCACTATATGGATTTTCAAAGTGCAAAAATTATACTGAATTTAAGAGTCAAAGGTGTCAAACTTGTTTTAGTTCAGGGGACACATACAGACCAATATGATCTCCAGTAAAATAATATAATAACCTATAAATAATGACTCCAAATGTTCTTGTATGTTTAATGTGAAAAAATAAATTCATAAATTGAAAAAATATGTATATAAGTCCTTTGATGTGATATTGATGGGATGTCCTTGATGTTGTTCCTGGTATCTGCTGGTTCCATCCTCCTAGTTTAGGGGTCACTGCCCCTAGTGCCCCCATCACTACTGGGACCACTGTTGCCTTCACACACCTCATTTTCTCTATCTCCTCTTTCAGCCGTTGGTATTTCTCGAGCTTCTCATGTTCTTTCTTTCTGATGCTGCTATCACTTGGGATTGCTATATCTACCCCTCCACTGTCTTCCGATGTTTATCCACCACCACTATGTCAGACTGATTGGACATCACCATCTTGTTGGTCTGAATCTGGAAGTGCCACAGGATCTTGGCTTGTTTGTTCTCTGTCACCTTCTTGGGTGTTTCTCATCTGGACCCTGGGACCTCCAGTCCATACTCAGTACAGATGTTCCTGTACACTATGTTCTCTACCTGGTTATCCTGTTCCATGTACGAGTTCCCTGCCACCATCTTACACCTGCTGTGATGCGCTGGACTGTCTCAGGGGTTTCTCCACACAGCCTACACCTGGAGTCTTGTCTGGTGTGGTAAACCCCGGCCTCTATTGCTCTGGTGTTCAGGGCCTGTTCTTGTGCAGCCATGAGTAGTGTCTCTGTGTCTGGTGGTGAATTCTCCAGTTCCTGCCCACTTGGCCCCCTAGTAATGTTGGGTCAAACACATGACAAGCCATTTTTTGGGTCCGGATACAGTAAATTAACAATAGAAATGAATATATTTAGAACATATAAAGTTAAACTATTTTGTCTACTTTTTGATTTCACTTATATTTAAAGCAAATGAATTGCAAACATATGTGTAAAATTATCTCTTGCGGTGCAAAATTGTCATTCAGTGTAATGGTCCGAAATTCAATATCACTATTACATCTTTAAATAAATACATAAAATAACAAGCAAAACTATGCTTTCACTTTCTGGACATATTTTTATGAGTGCTATGAATGTTATATTAAAAGCACTAAAGGCAAGGCAGCTTTGTGATATGTTTACATGCCGAGTAGGGGTGGTTAATTGTGATGGCCGTCAATGTGATGTTTTCTGACAGGCTGATGTTTTTCTTTTCTTTTTTTTAAAATGCTATGTATTCTCATTTCAGAAAGTGCCTTGCCACTGCTGTTGCCTATTTCCTGTAGTTTTGCTTATACCAGGCCAAAGATTCAAAAGATTCAAAGATTATTTATTGTCAATTCACTAGATGTACAGAACATACAGAAAATTGAGATACTGTTTCTCTCTCACCTTGTTAGATGTCATGCAATTAAAAAAAAGAAGTAGAAATAGAATAAATAAGAATAAATAGGTGGTGTAAAGAATAAACTATAGCAGAACATAAAGTGTACATTGTCAATCTATTTACAGTAGCAGCAGGGTGAAGTCAAGGGAAGGTTAATATCTGGTCCAAAAAAAATTAATTACAATAATCTACACCAAACTTATATTTTTATGAGTGTGAATGTTTGGAAAGTGACATAGTTTTGTGCTGTCATTCTGGGTTCATTTAAAAAAAAAATTCTCATAAATAAACTAAATTTGTTCCAAATACATTGATATTTGACTATTATATTATTTATGTCATATTCTCTTTATCCAGAGAGATGAAGATTTCCTTCATTGCAACACACATCATTATTGATTGTTTGAATTAGTTGAAGTAGAAGCTTGTATCTTAACTGCTTTTCTGAAGTGAAAAGTAGACATTAACCAGTAGATGGTGCCAGAACAACTGCTAATTTATGAGTGATGGCCGTTTTGCGCTCATAAAGGAATATTGTTTTTACTTCACCACAATTTATTCATTTATACCCATCATATTACACAACACTCATATACTGGACTACAATCATTATTTATTTAAATCAGGCCTGAAAACACTATTGTTTACCGCAACTTTCTCTTAAACTCTAAGATAATGTCTTTAAAATGAACTTTAAAATCACATTTTAACGCTAATAATTGTAATGTCTATTTTAGTTGTAATGTTAATGTTTTTAATGTAATTAATGTCTTTTATTTTAACTTTCTCTCATCTTAAATGTAATTTTATGCCTCCCTTGTGATGCTTTATGTTTGATGTAAAGCACTTTGAATTGTCATGTACATGAAATGTGCTATACAAATAAACTTACCTTGCCTTACAAAAATTATGAAATTCAATATATACACTACATAATAATAATAAAAGCAGAAAATGTATATATTCTATTATTATTATTATTGTTGTTGTTGTTGTTGTTGTGGTTGTTGTTGTGGTTGTTGTTGTTGTTTTGGAAACCCCACCTTTTATTGCAGACCAAACACGCATTGACAGCAATTGTGTTTGTGCGTAAACCCCTCCCATCTGTGGATGACAGATGATGCGCACAGTGCGCCGAGCTGAGGACAGGGCGCACAGCACAGTCCACTGACATCCTCACACACAGACGGACACACACTGCATGATCCTCTCCGCGCAAAGTAAAGACATGGAGCTAAAATAGGCTCACTTTTGCACCTGACGGACTGAATGTAGCGACTGTCCAGATTTGGATTCCTCAACTTTACGCGCACAATCAGAAGAGAAAATGTGGAGATACACGAACTTGTTTGCCTGTCTTCTAGTTTTGTGTAAGGATGCGTCTTCACAGAGCAAGGTAAGAGAAATGTCACGCAGATTGTATTAGTTACAAATTTCAATAAATACACGAAGTAAATCAAAGTATCTTCTAAGTGTTTAGTACAACTGTAAAGACAAGGGAACCTATTCTCCACCTCTGTTCTGTCTACACCTCACCTCTCACCTGACTCATGTTCTATGTCACGGTGCCTCTGTTTCAGACAAATAAGTGACTTGACCTATACCCAACATTTTCCTCCAGCCAGACCTTTAAATTTTCTGTCTAAGGTCGGCAGATGTTTCGGGTTAAGTGTCATTTTTTATGAGTCAAGGTAATCCTCCCAATAAGAGCCTTTGTGTGACACTGGTAACAATAGGTTTATGTAATGATACGTCCAGTGCGCGCAGGCCTGATGCCAGCGAGTTGTGGGAGAGATGGCACCCAGTGGGGTAACAGTAATATCTGGCTGCTGGTGTTTGTACAGCTGCTGGACTCCGGTAACCTCTCACTCTCCCCTCAGCCTAATCCGGCTCTCCACACCCATAAATACGCACACACATTACGCAAAGATAAGATACACGTACAGGGCATGTTATATAGAAGGAAATCAGACGCACTGTCATTAATATCTGACGCGTAAAAGAGTTGTAATCAGCACTTAAGTAAGTTAGAACCGGCACAACTCCCACTAGTGTTGTAAGTGTAGAGGGATTCAGCAGTAACTCTTGTTAATACCACCAATAATAGAAGGAATATGTGGGATTATTAGCAGTAGAATAAGTGGTATTTACACCTTCCTGTTTGGTTCAAGTGTTTGGATTGTGTTGTTTTATGTTCTTAAGTCTGCCATGCACTTCCAAGGAGATCAGAGTGATATTACAGAGGCTCCAGCTTAGTGAAAACAGCTCATCCACCATTGCTGTTCAACATGATAAGACCTCACAAAGCCAGCTCCTTCTCTGTACTCTGGAGGAACTCGACTGGTCTGACCTCAACTCCTTTCCAATATCTTTGGGATGAACTGGAACACCGACTGTCCACATCTGTGTTGGACTTTACTGATGTTCTGAAGCTGAATGGGAGCAAATCTAGAGAGTCTGATTCCAAAATGTGGAGCAAAGCATTAGATAGTGTCCATGGTTGTAGAATCACACATTTGGAGACTGTGGATCATATGCTAAATGTCTCATAAGGCCATAATAGGTAGAATTGTCAGCGCTAGTGATTATATGTGCAGACATGTAGTTGCATTAGTGATAAAATTAGTAGTGAAATTTAGAGTGGCGACTTAACTGTGAGAGCAGTATAGGAGCAGTAGCCTGTTAATAGTTGGACTCCTTGATTACAGCTTTGACAATTAAGAGACCAGTGCCAACTTCCTGACTCTAACCCAGTTTAAAACCTCTGAATGTGATGAGGTGGAAGACAGATGGTCACAAGCCATTGCGCAACAATGAGCCAGTTGAATTTTTGTGCCAACAGTGGCATAAAGCAACCGAGAGCCATGTGAAAAACTTGTGGAGGGAATGACAAGATGAATGAACGCTGTGATTGGAAACCAGGGTAATGCCATGAAATAATGATTTCTGACTTAAATATAATAATTTATTTAAGAATATGTACTTATTTTCTTTGCATTGTTCAAGGTCTGAAAATGCTGTATCAGCAGTTTCTGCAATAAAAAAAAAGAAGGTTCAATACAACAGCCTTTTCCCCAGATATTTTCCAGGCTTGTAGGTTGTCTGCTGCCACTAGTAGAATGTAATTGATAGTAGATCATGTTTTGTTCATATTTCTTACACGTTTCTGCTGCTATTGTGTGCAAAATAAAGATTTTGCTAGTTCATTGTCCAGCTTTAGATTAAGTTAAATTCCCCCTGTGAGAAGGCTGGCGTTCAGGTGGGCGGTGTGGCAGTGAGGAGTGTGAGATTGAGAGATTGAGAAATTTCTTGGTACTGAAAAAAAAGTTGATCCTAACCTATGTGTCCTTGGTATTAACTTCTTGTCTGGTCAGAAGGCAAAACCACTATATCATGGTTGCATGCAGCACACCTTTCAAAGCTACATGTTTTATTGATGTGCATGCATCTACATTATCAGTGTGGCTTGATAAATTACTAGGAGAGGTTTTCCAGTTTATTACAAAAAACTTTGATCAAGTTTGTAAAGCAGTGGCCCCCCCTTAGTACTTATGTAGGCTCTGAAAGGCCATGATTAACTTGTCAAATGAATTTAATGAATGTATTAGAAATTTTGTCAGTACTGTGCATCTATTGCTTTTATGTGTTTTTCTGTTTTGATGGTTTAATAGTTTCTGTTTGTTTTTTTTTTTTGTTGTTTTGTATATGTGCACACTTTTGGATAGCAGTGTGACAAAGGTGTGTATTTAACTTGACTATGCTATATGCACACAGCTGATATGACGTTTCAAAATAAAACAATGAGTGACAAGAACCGTTGCAACTTATAATACAGCGCCAATGTTAAAATTGTGTGTTAGATTCATTCATGTTGCAAAGGGACTATACAATCTATCCAGTGACCTAGGCGAAGTAACATTGAAGCTATGAAGTTTTAATAGGAGCGGTAGTAAATGTTAACAGTGATATACGGTTGAGCGGATCACTTCAAATATATCAGAGCATGACAAAAGGGATTATTGATCTCAAGCACAATGTCTTCCACCTTACTTTTGTACTCATAATGAAGAACCAGAAGTAAATGTTATGACCAATAAACTTGATGCAGGATCTTCAGTTTAGATTTAACTGAAGCTCCTAATGCAACTGCATTAGAGAAGGTTGAATGTGCAATTATCATCCATCATGAAAACTTTATGATTATGTATCTGTAAAATATTAATGTATGGTCATGACTGTTAAGCTCCTTATGTTACACGTCATTCTTTACTTTCCTATTAGTTTTTGTTAGATACTTCATTACTTTATTTTCACCAAAAATAAAATTCATTACTAAAGCTCATAAAATGATGACAACATTGTAAAGAGTACACAGTACAGGGGTGTCAAAAAGTGCAATTAGAAAAACTATTATGTCTCAATTTACCATTTACACATGTGCATTACAGCTTACAGTAATTTTGAGAAATTTGAAATAAACATGGACACAATTAATAGGAAAAAAAAAAAAACTACAAATATGAACAAAATAAAGAATTACAAGAACAAGGTCCTGTGTATGATTCCAACACCAGCCGATGGGGGGGACCTTTTTGTGTGGAGTTTGTGTGTTCTCCCCGTGTTTGCGTGGGTTCTCTGGGGTACTCCAGCTTCTTCCCACCACCCAAAGACTGCACTGATGGGTTAATTGGTTAACCCAAATTGCCATGGGCGAGACTGGTTGTGAATGCGAGAGTGATTGGTTGTGTGTCTCTATATGTCAGCTCTGCGATGAACTGATGAGTCATCTGGGGTGAACCCGCCTTCACCCATAGGTAGCTGGGATAGGCTCCAGAACCCCCATGACCATCCTGAGGATAAAGCGGTTCTGACGATGAATGAATGAATGAACAGAAATAAACAAATAAAAAAAGCCAACCGATACGATCAAATTAACCAATAACAAGAACAAACATGCCATTATTTCTAGGTTATTATGATAGTATTTTATTGGTCTGATCCACTTTAGATCATATTGCTCTGTATGTGGCCCCTGAACAAAAATGATTTTAATAAAGATGTAATTTTTGCATTTCACAAATTCATCCTACTGGCCAGATTGGAGCCTTCGGATGGCCAGTTTTGGCCCATGGGCCATATGTTTGACACCACAGACATAGTATGATCTCACAACGACATGCCTGCTCATGTTTCAGTATCACAGATTTTAGGAGTTGTCTGCTGAGTTTCTCCAGCCTGTCTGGGAGCACTGGCATTAATGAGAGACAAAGCCCACTCAGATGAGGGCACAGAGGGCACCGTGGGGTGGCGTGGGAATCAGCGCGTGCACCTGCTTTGTGTTTTGGTTGTAAACAAACCCGAGGACAATCAGCACAAGGTCAACTGAGGGCTAGAGAGAGGCAGACGGCGGGCTGAGATGCTCAGTCTGAAAGAAACGATCCAGAGCCCAGACGATAGGCTGGAAGGAGCATGAAATGACAGTACGTGATGCCATGTTATGTCAACACCGCTGCGTTTAATTGGGGCTGTCACATGGAGTTTGATGAAGTGTCAACATTATCAGTCCGCGCAGAGTTAAAAGTCTCTCTGTTTGTGGTTAAAACAGAGCTGCAAGCGAGAGGCTGTCAAACTGAGGCAATGATCCAGTAAGAAAGTGTCTTTGGTTGAGTGGGTTACCAGTCAGCATCGGACCTGCAGGTGCACAACCATGCACATGACCACGGCCTGAAACAAGTTTGCTTTTCTCCAAAAATGGTAAAAATCAACATATACCATATTGTAGGCTTTTAACCTGCTTAGATGTTTGATGGACATTTAATGCAGAGTCTAAGAGTGCAAAGGCAATACAAGCAAAATATTCCATTCTTCCCTCTCTCCTGAAACTACCATTTATCACCATGTAAGATTTTCATATTTACCCTGTTTTTATCTGAATTCTACATATTGATGCTTCTCGCCAATGATGCACCTACAAGAAGGCATGTGTGGACCAGGACCACCCAAACTGAGAGCTCTTTGCCAATGCAGGAAGTATTGATTGCTAAACGTTTTGTCAGTGAAACAAACTGACTCTGCATTGGAATCATTTGCTGATAAATGTCTTTTAAACTTTAACTGTTCTTCAGTTGACATCTACAACATAATTTAAGTAAAAGTCACTGACAGAGATTTCCATGACAGGTCTACAATCAGCATATCCTCTTAAGATCCTGTGACCTTATTAGGATGTTGCATTTTGGGGTTTTTGTAACTACTACTTTAAGCCTCTCCTGTTAAACTCATTGTCATAGTCAACACTTGAAATGTATGATATGTATGCTTCATAATATTTGGAGTTATGGTGCAAATGTCACAATTTTGAGAAATGCTCAGATGTTACTAATGAGGCCACTGAAATACATTTGGACTTCACTGTAAAAGTCCGATTGAAAACAATTGTGTTTTGCAGAAAACAGTGCTGTTCAGACATAAATACATGAATACAACTGATCCCCTTCAAAAGTGAAGTGAATTGAACAAATGAAGCCTTTTAGCTTAGTTTTTTTGCACGGTCATGTTCAGATATTGAAGTACTTCAGTGTTAATCCTTGTTACACACTGAGGTTTAGAGTAAAATAAACCCATTGTTTCTATATTACATCATTTGTGTTTATCAGGTCCTACTGACACCAGATAGTTGGGAAATGAAAAACCATGACAAGTTCAAAGCTCGGATCTGAGGCCGTTACACTTTCCTGACGCAAAGTCCCCTCTACTGAAATTAGTTCACTGTAATCTCTGACTTTCACCGTGCAGAGTTTTAGGGTTTTCTCATGAAGGAAGAACAGTGCTCTATGCTCTAAGCACCAAAAGCCTGAATTCAGGGGGTTGAGCCAAAAGCAGATTTGTCACAGAAATTTTAAAGGAAATCGATTCCTATTTATTGTTGAATCCAAACTGCTGCACCCCAAAGCGTATTAGACGTTATAGTCTTTACATAACACTGATGATGCTCCTTGGCGTTTTTGTATTTGCAAATTATACATAGATTTCTGTGTTAATTAATCTAATAGTGGTAAGGAATTCCATGTTTTCATTGCTCCATATATGTCTATCCATGTAAGAACACTACCTTTGAGACTGAAAGTTGGCTTTCTGTTGCCTTTTTGGTGTGTATATGACCCTCAATTAAGCATTATTTGATTTTACTAGTTTGTTGGAGTTGAAAAATGTTCCATGTTACACATAAAAGTGCAGCTGTCATCCTTACTTCAATTTCTAACCACATCACAAAAATATCATGCTATTTAATTCCACCATACGGATGGAGAACAAGACATTCTGCTGTGTTACGAATAGCTGAAGCTCGTCTTTCTTCTTTTTGATATTCGCTCATGTCTGGTTATAATCAAGCTGCAAAAGAATAACAGTATTTATGACAAAATTAATTAATTCAGATGTCAAGTATTTTCAACATCTCCTTAAGTACAACTAATACTGTTCCCATTTTATTGAAGACTGTGTCGATGTGTTTTGACCGGAGTAGTTTATTATTCTAAGTTATTCCCAGTAGCTTAATTTTCTTCACTTGTTGGATGGATTTACTATTTCTAAACAGCTTAAACATGGGTTTGTTTCTTTGAGAATAATTTAAGCCAAATTGTGATCTAGTATGCAACTTTTACAAGTGACTAGGGAGGTGGGAAACATCAAATACTGGTGTATTTTGAGATTCCATAGGTCTCATGTCATAACTAAAGGGTGTTTTTGGAAAATGTGTTAGTTTCCCAGCGAACGTCAGTTTTTCACTATGATGCACGAATAACAGATTTCACAGGTACTGGCTCCAGATGTAGAGAATCAGCCAGCATCAATATTTTAATCTTAAACTAGGTTTCCAAAATCCTGTACAACAGTGGCTGCTTATCACCAAATGGGGTGTTGTCAAAGCTTGTGGTTGTAGAATCTCCTGTACATTTGCTTGTCACCTTCACAAACCAAACTTTCTCACAGCTACCCTAACAGTGCCTACCAGTAGATGGAAAATGGTTAAATCCCTTCTTGTGGTTCTGAATCTTTCACAGTAAAGTGATTATGTTTGTAGCATCTCCCTTAAACCATCTGTTGTAGCAAGCCATCTGGAGGAAAGGCCTTGGCAGCATCTGTCATTCCAGTCATGGTTGAGGTCACCAGACACACACTAACAATTAAAAAGTATCTTTTTCAGCTTTTGAGCATATTATTATACACACTTTATTTGGGACCCAGATGTATTTGTTTGTTTTCAGATGATTTTCACCTCAAAATAGACAGTAATTGTTAGGAAATAGATACAATCTGCAGAAATCCAGTTTGAAGCTTTTCCAGGGGAAATGCCTGATGTCTTTATAAAAAAGTTATTCATTGCATCCTTATTTTAAAGTACAGTGTGTGCTGTGATAACTCAAAGGTCTGAGAGTCTGGACACATAAACAGACCTGGCAGGAATGTAGATGTGTACCCCCAAAAGCAACGAGTGCTTGATACACTTTGTGTTCAGCTAATTAACATCCTCCTGCTAATGCTGCTGTTTTTACTTCAGCTCTGAGCAGCCGACCTCACTGTTCATCTCCAGACTGAAGGCTTTAATAGAATCCCCCCTTTGTACCAAGTTAATCTTTACAGTGGCACAGTAAGACTGTTTATCATAAGCACCGCTAATTAGATTAGAAATCAGGCGGACTCTTTGGACTGGAATGTGGACCCTGGTTTTGGTCCTGACAGGGGATGATGTGGATTTTAAAGGGATAGTCCATCTTTAAAAAAAAAAAAAAAAAAAAAATCACAGCCTTGATGGGCTTAGGCTGATTAGAATAGGTATTTACGGTGCCTTTTGAGCATTTGTGGGAAAGTAGTTCAAAAAGCAAAGAGTGAGGGAATTAGCTGCAGGTCAAAACAGGAATCACAGCGCTCATGTTTGTTTTTGGAGAAGGTTGGAACGCACAGCTGAACATTTGAGGTTTGCTACAAAATACCTGCACTGCCTGCCCTTTTTCACCATCCAGTTTTCCGAGTAATTAGCAACTGGCAAAGCACTAAAAGCGAAGGATATCCTTGTTTATGTGAGCAAGGCTACAGATGCAAGAGTTCACCAATACTGAAACACAGACCTCAACTCTGAGGTGAACAAAAGTTTTTAAATGAGCTTGTGTTTGAAACAATCTGGAGTTTCACTTCATCACTGTCAGTGCATGTTAGCCGCTAAAGGCTGCATCAGTTGATCTAATAGAGCTCTCTGCGGCGTGCAGGCTCATTTCCTTCCACTGTGCAGACATGAGTTCATGTTGGAGCCCTGTTCTTTTTGACCTGAAACTTGACTGCACTTTAGAGGTCAAAGCCCAGGACTCAGAGCTCAAAGCATGCGTTAAATGCCCTGTACTTTTAATTATTAGCACTCTTAATTGTGTTGCCTGTTCTCATGCTGATAGGTCAGCTGGCATGAGATGCTGGAGGTTCAGTTAGGCATTGCAGCACATGTGATTTGACAGGAGGCAGGAGGCAGAATGATTTTGATTGTGCATGATTTGCTGAAGTCAAACGTTTGTCTTGCACTAATGTATAATGGCTTAGTCCTTATCGACCAGACAAAACATAAAGCTGCAAAGTAAATCTGACTGGAATTTCTTTGACTTCTCTGACTTAAAGCTCCTTAAGTTGACTTTTTTTTGGAGTGGTCAGCGTTGAACAATGCAGCTCAGCAGGGCGGTAGGCATAGCTTCTCCTAAAGATGTTTAATCTGCTAATCCACTCTGTTTTCATGTGGCTGCAGCATTTGTCAACCTGCTACCTATACGTTTGACATTGGTCAGGATTGGCCTGGCTTTGCACACAGGAGTCCTGCCCCATATAGGACCCCCTGCCCCACCTCACCCTGCCCATCCACTCAGTACGCCTGCAGTGATGGGGGGGCTGCACCCCCACACATCTTCCCCCATCACCCAGCCTGCATTCCTTCACTAATGAGCCCCCCCACCCCACCCCACCCGCCCCTTTACCTTCACTAACTCCGCTGTCACATAGGATATTGTTTACTATGCATTCCTGCCATTTGTTATAAATGTTCAAACTTTAACTACCATCTTAATGCATTTATGTCAGATGGAAGTTGGGCCTGGATATCATTTACTGACTGTATCTGCCAAATGAATGCATGCACAAACATCTTAAAATGTAAAGAATATGAACACTTTCAAAAACAGTTTCAGAAAAGTCAGTATTAGAAAGTTAAATAAAGTCACAACATGTGTTCTTTTCTGCTTTAAAGCCATTCAATATTAAGAAAGAAGCATTAAATACAGGACCAAATAACTGACAGATGTGTTAAAACTATATTAATTTTCTACAGAAGCAAAAATCTGCTCATGCCAGAACAAGTGTAGGCACAAGTTTTTGTAAATGAAAGACTTAGTGACTTATGAGTGATTTATGTTCATTAATTTTATTTCTGCAACAACTATTGGAATGAATACTGTACAAATTTAAGGCATTCTTTTGGTTTGTTGGATGTTCAATGCAAATTTCAAATCTAGTGAAAAATAAGCAATTTATAAACAAATAGTGCTGAAATTCTGCAAATCTGTTTTGACAAACATTTACATGAATGTGTGTTGGATTTTTTCAGGTTTCAAAGAAGTGAAAATATTTATGAATAAATATTGCAGTCTCAAGTAAATTTATTTGGATGGCTTTGGCACAAATTCACTTACTTCCAAGGTGCATGCAGAAGGAGAAACTTGAAATTAAAAAATTCCAGTAACATTTTGGCTAGTGATCCATATTTGGAATGAAAAAACTTTCTTGTACAACAAGTGCTGTCGGAGATTTTGACCTGTAAATATTGCAGTCAAAATGTTTTCAGCTTCAAAATTATTTACCAAATTACACAATCAATATCTGGTGATGATAGTGTGAAAACTAGTCTACAATGATTGATTGATGTATTTATTTCAAATATGAGTGTCAAAACAGAAGAAAAATAAATACCCAAAACATTTAAACCTAAGACATATGACAGAATATATTCAAAAAGGAGTGAGAAGAAGCATAACATACATTCCCGCTCCTTCTCCTCAAATGATTAATAACAATAATAAGCTTCCAAGTCTAAACGTATCTATACAATAATATATCTATACTATAATGTGCCTGATACTTATTATTAACTAATTTTGTTTCTGGTTTTATATTATTACGAACAAATATTACATATATACATTAATTAATTAATTCTCTATGCTGCTTAATCCTGGAGAGGGTCACGGGAACCTATCCCACCTACCAATGGGGGGTGGGGGGGTACATCCTGACATCCTGGATATGTCACCAGCTCATCAGTTAACCCTTTAGGTGCATGGCTTTGGACAGCTTGTTTGCATGAAAGTAACTCAGAAATTATTCTGATGGCTTGTTGGATGTGATTTTCAACCTAATTCAATAAAAAAAAGCAATAAATGAAGCTGAGAATAAACATGTTAGTGATGAAATTCTGAACTGAAATAAGTGTTTTGAGTAGAGCTGGTGGATCATGTCACATCTATTTAGATACATATCTTTTGCATTTAAACCGAGTGGAGGGTTGTCTCTTTCCTTCTCTTTTGTGTGTCTTTTACAAACTTAATAACAAGTAAAGAATGGATAAAATCTATCAAATCTACCTATCTGCTTTGAAGATAACTGGAATCCACTCATAAATTTTCTAAACTCAACCAAAACATAGCCTAAAGCTGCGTGTATCACCAGAACACACACCTCCTTGTCCACTCCACTACCCCCATCCCCAAGCACTAACTTTCTTATTTCATCACTCAACTTCCACTCTCAGTCATCATTAACATAATAATAATACACACACACACACACACACACACACACAGTGCACTCATGCCAGCACAATACATTTGACCAACATCAGCGTTTCCAACAGCAGCCACTTACCTGTCCTGTCCCACTGTCTTCCTCTATGTATATGTACACTAACAAGGACTGGATAATAATGTGAATGTAAATACTGAGACACTTAAGCACAAGTTGTGATTAAAAATAAAGTTGTCCTCCAAAAAGGAGGGGCAGTGGTGGGTTAAAAAAAATAAATAAATAAAATTAAAAAAATATATACATATATATGTATGTATGGGTGACATGGTGGTGCAGTGGTTAGCACTCGTGCCTCACCACAAGAAGGTCCTGGGTTCGATTCCAACACCAGTCGACGGGGGGTGGGACCTTTCTGTGTTGAGTTTGCATGTTCTCCCTGTGTCTGTGTGGGTTCTCTCCGGGTACTCCGGCTTCCTCCCACCATCCAAAGACATGCACTAGTAGGTTAATTGGTTAATCTAAATTGCCCATAGGTGTGAATGTGAGAGTGATTGTTTGTCTCTATATGTTCAGCCCTGCGATGAACTGGCGACTTGTCCAGGGTGTACCCCGCCTTCACCCCTATTTAGCTGGGATAGGCTCCAAGCGACCCCCATGACCCTAGTGAGGATAAAGCGGGTTCAGAAAATGAATGAATGAATATATATATATATATATATATATATATATATACACACACACACACACACACACACACACATATATATATATATACATATATCTTTGTGCTTCTATGAAACTGGTCCCTAAAAACAGGACATCGGGGCTAAAAATTCAAACCAGATGTAGACTAATGTTATGAGGCAAGTTTGGAATCACTTTGGGCCTATTTTAAAAATAAATACTTACTGAGATAAAAGAGAAACTATCTTTCAGATAAAACACATTTTTATATTATTTTACATTATATTTATTACAAAAATCTGCATGTAACACGGTAAAAAGGATCTGGAAATTTCACGCTCCTATTTTTAAAAAATATCTCTTTATTGTCTCACACATACATTTTTGGAATTTAACCAATTATGCAAAGCAGAGTGTTTCACAAAAATGACAGCTGTTGAAAAATCACTCACAATTTATATGCGTTTAACAGGGCAGGTTCTGCATGTAACGCAAGTAGACACTATGGGTTACGTACAAAACCTGGAATGAGCCTATTCATGAAAAACCCACATGTCTGGGTTAGAAAAACCACTAGGATCCTCAAATTTAACACAGTTTCTTTATTTATAGCAGTTTATAAGACCATTTACAGCCATGTGGTCCAGATCAAATCCACTGACACCTAAGTAGTTTTTCATGTCCCAATTTTGGTCCTCTTTTTTTTGCCCAAATATTTTATTAAAAATTCATTAATTTTGGGATGACATAGAGTAAAAGTGTAATTTTTTTTTTTTTTTTTTTGCATTTATCTGAGGTCATCATTAGGTACATCTTGGGGGGAAATATCTCTATTTATTATTGGGTCTAAAAAAGCTGGCAAAGTGCCAGGTACCAAAATGTACCCAGTTTCATAGAAGCACTCATCGGCTACACAACTGCAGTCATTAAGCTAAAACTAAATACAGTAGTAAGTAAAACCCCAGAAGATTGTTGGTTCTTGTGATGCTTGTAATAACTGAAATATCTCTTCACTGCATGATAGGAACAATGCTGTTTCTTTATTTCCATTTCTACATCGACCAACGGTTTGTGAAGATGCTGACTTCTGGAATAAAAGTAAAACGGAGGCAGCTGGAAACATTAAAAACTCAGTCAGAGGTAGTGTTTTCAACACGCACCTGGTGCTGATGGTGTTGAATTCTCTAAACGCCACAACTGATAAAACCTGCTAGTAACAGCTGTCATTTCAGGTGATAAGAGCTATAAATCCATAAAAAACAAAGCTTGTTGTAGTTAATATCATATTGGGTGAAAGAGGTTAAACTAACATTCTTTTTGTATACATTTATGAGAAGTGAAGTGGGATTAATATTACTTTAAATTTGACTAATTTTATCAGCAACAAAATGGACAGATGAACCAAAGATAATCGATCAAATTCAATGAGTTCAGCATAGTCACTTTACAGAAGGACAGAAAGGAATAAAAATAGCAGCTATATTTTTACAAGACAGATCGTGTCTGTTTAATTCAGTCTCGTGCTCAAATAGACTTCATGTCTTGGATCATATGAATTATGCTGATAAGATAAGGTCAAAGCACTCATACATCACTCACAGTAAGTGAAACTTTTGCCTGGTTTCAGTGCTGAATGAAACTTATCTACTTAATATCCTTTTTTGTTTGTCTACAGTAATTAGAAGTACTCTACTTGACCTTTCCTATTTGTCTGAAATATTTTCTTCCTGACATGTTCATAGTTGCATATTGAAACCTGCGGCTTTCTGTCCCCTCCTCCTCCCTAACATTTGTGGATGAAAATGCATCTGAATATAAAATGTTGACGTTGATGGTATAAGGTAGAAGCAAACTGACTGGTGAAATGATGACTTAGAGTTAGATTCCTTTGAGTCGCCTTGACAACCTTTATTAAAAACGACCAAGACTTTTAATGAGTTGCAAAGAAACTGGTTGAAAGAGTTCATCCTTATGATTCTAACTCATGGCTTCAGTCGTATGAGGACAAGACTGCACCTCATTAATACAGAGAAGAATTTCTGTGTTGCAGAAATTTTCCTGATAAAAGTGATACCACATGTGGCTTATAGATCACTAAGTCTCACCAGGAGAAGATGACAGCCCAGTCGTCCTTAAGCTCATGATCCAAATGTTATGATTCCAAATGATGCGAGATGAGCTCTCCATCAGTGATGTGCATCACATTAAGAGAACAATGGCAGATAAAACGCCAGTAAGAAATGACTAAAACATTGGAAGTGAACAGTGGTAGAAGTATGCAGATCCATTGCTTTAAATAATAATACTTGTAAAAATGCTCCAGTGAAAGTTGTGTTGTGTTGAAATGCTGAAGTTCCTGTCAGTGTTTACCATTGTATAAGATGTTGATAGTTCATTTGAACTACTTTATGTAAAGTTGCATGTTTGTGACTGCGCATTTTGCAGAAAATCCAAAAGAATTTATCCATCTTCAGACGGAGGAGAGATTTCCCAATTTATAAAGAGGCATCAGATCCTTCAGTTTATCACATGTGGCAGTACATGGTTTTCACTAGCCGGGAAGAGGATGGAAAACTTTAATTAAATTAACCAACTCAAGCTATATGACAAATGTGGACATGTAAAATTATAATATTCTCTGAGATGTTGTGGAATAGAAGTATAAAGATGCAGAAAATAGAAATACTCAGTTAACTGTAAGTGCAACCACTAAGTACTAATTCCACCACTTAAAGCCAACAGGAACAAAATTATCTGCATGTATAAGGTTTACAACCTGCAGCCAGATTTATGTCCACTAAACACTACACAGATCTATAACAGAGTGCAAATAAAGCAGATTCTCATGTTTTTGGTCTTTTTTTGTTTAATCACCTGGATTAAAAGGATTAATAGTCATAATAAAACTATTTGCATTTTTCAAAACAAGTGCAAGTGCTTCACAACAATCAATATACCAAGTGTTGTGCAAGTTACTTCCACACTGTAATGCATTACATATTATTTCTCAGAATTGTAATGCATTACATGACTCCCATGTTACTTTTGAGTTACATACAAACTGGTCATAAATGACACGTGCACGTGCGTAGATGATAAAATGCATGGACATGGTCTGTTCGTGAAATGGACTTATGGACTGACACTCTTGGATGTGAAAGTGGTGACGTCCACACTACGATGAGCATATATCCTGATGATTGTACATGTGTTACGTTTCTGCCTCTACCAGGAACTCCAGTCTGACATGTTTCTTCCATGTGTTTGTCTGCAGCTTTTTCTTTTGTCTTTTAAGTCATACAGCATCTGCATATGCATGCATTTCTCAGCCCATTCACATGTGTCTTGGCCTCAAGCTTACATTCTCTTGTTTCATCAAAATAACTTTATTTGCCGTAGAAAACTGTCTGAAAAAATACCTTTCATTTTGGTCTGCTTACAATGACGTGCTTATTAACAGTCAGTGTTTAAGCTGAAGAAGAATTCAGGTGGAAGAGGCGTGAAAAGATCTGAATGAACACCTAGAGGTTTAAGCAGCCAGCCAACTCACCTTCACCACCTGAACATTTCATCACATGTGTGGAAGCTACCTCATGCCAGTGTGTGTTTGTCTACAGGATCTGTGTCCACTGTCTGCTCAGGTTGCCATGCACTACTTCCTGTTTATTAAGTAAGCCATGACCATGTTCTGCCAAAGCTGTCATCATACACAGCAGCCATTGGTAAAAGTAAAAGAAGTTTTATGAGTTATGTGAAGAGGCGGGAAGCATGTGCTTATTTTTCAAGATCACTTTCCTTCCTTTGCTTTTGTTTCATGACAGTAAAAAATAGATTTATTATTCATGGAGCCCACAGGGGGTGACGAATGGAATACATGAGTGGAATGAGTCACTGCCAAGGAAAGGAACAGGATAACTACAGAATATATGCATTGACCTTCAGGTTGATGTAGAAAATTATTTTCAACATTTTGTGTGTGTGTGTGTGTGCGTGCGTGCGTGCGCGCGCGCGTGCGTGTGTAAATCCACCATTGAATAACGTAAGGTTGGTACCAGGAAAAGGTGACAGTTGATCAATCAATAGATCATCCCAGACCCTGAAAATCCTTCATGTATGCCTGAAATTAAATCTGAGTCAGAGTAAAAAATACCTAAATCAGTGAATATGAATCCATCCATCCGCCCATCCCAGCTAGACATACTCTAAACACCTCACCAGAAAAGCATCCAAATCAGATCTCTGAACCATTTCACCTGGTTCTTCTGGATGTGGAGGAGCTAAGGGTTTAACTTAATGAACATATGAGGAACTGAACATCAAGCTAACATTTTTTTTTTAATCAACTGAGTGATCATTTTCCCTTGAAGAAAGCATTTCCAGATTAAACGTCTCTATTAACTATCAGTGTCAGCTTTTACGATCACTGATAGTTTGTAGGACATCGTATCATATGATGGGTGGCACAGCAAAAAGGGTTTTGAATTCAATCCACCACTGGACCACAACTTTTCTGTGTGGAGTTTGTATGTTCTTTCCATACCTGGGTTTCCTCCATGTTCTCTGGTTTCCCCAGACTATCAAAAACATGTATGCTAGGTTAATTCTTCTCTTTGTGCCATTGCCCAAGATAATGGCATAGATCTGGAGTTGGTAGAAGAGGCCTTTATTAGCAGCTTCTACTCCTTGTGTGTGAAGTAGAATGCGTTAAATGCAGACGTTGACTTTCTCTAAGGCGACAACAAAACTTTAACATGATCATACCAGTGCCAATTAGATAAGTTAAAGCAAGACAACACGGGGGCCTTACGTAAGTTGTGGCCCTGTATTCTCTTGATTGTCCAAGATTAATTTTTCCAAATAAACTCTAAATGTTTAACACCTCCATCAATGCATTTCAGAGCTACTGAAGTGCAAATATCAAAATAACATAATACAGCTCCAAGTATGACAATACAATAGAATTGCCTTTATAGAATAACGTGTCATCAAGTGTTTGCTCCTGGAGGGTTCTGTTGGGTTCTGTGAATTGGATAGAAGGTCTGGTTTCGAGGAGCTCTATATGTAAAGTGTCATGAGAGAACTTTTGTTATGATTTGGTGCTATACAAATAAAATTTGATTGATTGTATTGTTGTGTGAACAATGAAATTAGGATCACGTACCTCTTTTTTGCAGATCTTTGGGGAGACTGAGCCAGTTAGGATGACGTCTGAGGGCTCCGATTGTCGCTGTAAGTGCATCATGCGCCCACTGAGTAAGGACGCATGTCTGCGGTTGCGCAGCGGCAGCGTGCGTGTGGAGGATTTCTACACTGTCGAAACCGTCAGTTCAGGATCTGACTGTAAGTGTTCGTGTACTGCCCCGCCATCGTCCCTCAACCCTTGTGAGAATGAGTGGAAGATGGAGAGGCTGAAGAAGCAGGCCCCTGAGTTACTGAAGGTAAGGAGGATGGTTTAAAATCGGCCAAATTGTTCTGACATATGGGTGCTTCTGTGAAACTGGTACCTAAAAACAGGACATGGGGGCTAAAAATTCAAACTAGATGTAGACTAATGTTATGAAGCAAATTTGGAAGCACTTTGGGTCGATTTTAAAAATAAATACTTACGGAGATAAAAGAGAAACTATTTTTCAGATAAAACACTTTTTTTTTGTTTTACATTATATTTAATACAAAAATCTGCATGTAACAGTCAAAAGGACGCAAAAATTATGTACTACTTTTTTTTTTATATATCTTTATTCTCTCACAGGTACATTTTTGGAATTTAACTAATTATGCAAGACAGAGTGTTTCACAAAAATGACTGCTGTTGCAAAATCATTTGCGATTTATATATGTTTAACAGGTTCTGCATGTAACTTAAGTGGACACGATGGGTTACATACAAAACCTGGAATGAGACTACCTATTCATGAAAAACCTACTTGTCTGGTTTAGAAAAACCACTAGGATCATCAAATTTAACATAGTGTCTTTATTTATAGCAGTTTATAAGACCATTTACAGCCATGTGGTCCAGATCAAATCCACTGACATCCAAGTAGTTTTTCATGTCCCAACTTTGGTCCTATTTTTGGCCCAAATATTTTATTAAAAATTCATTGATTTTGGAATGGCTCAGAGCAAGACTATAATTTTTTGTGCATTTTTCTGAAGTCATCATCAGGTACATCCTGGGGGGAAATATGTCGAAACATCCCTTTTATTATTGGGTCTAAAAAGATGGCAAAGGGCCAGGTACCAAAATGTACCCAGTTTCATAGAAGCACACATATTAAAACCATTTAGAAATTTAACATTTGCATAGTCTGATTTTTTTTTTTATTCACCAGAAAACACTTAAGTCTGAAATAACATGTAATGAAAGAAAAAAACAGTATCTGTTACTATCACTGATAAACATTAAAACCCAGATCACACTTTAGGCAGAAAGTGCATTTATTATACATTTTCCTCATCTAAAATCCATGTCAGCATGTTGGAGCTGAAAGGGGCTCAGCATATTTATGAGAACCACCTCATTCTGAAACGTTTTTTCTGCAAGTTGAAGGAGTGCCTGACGAGATGCAATAGTTCAGGGGATCAACAAATAATCTCCTGTTGATGATACTGTAAATATTAATGATAAATTCAACATCATTCTGTCTAGTAGCTGTTGAGAAGTGTCTTGGCCCGTGTCAAATTCTGGAAGGACATTGACCAGAGCTAATGGTATAAGACGACTCAACAAAAAAAAAAAGAAGAGAAAATCTGCAGCTGGTAGTAATAGATTAATTGTGTGAGTCATTTTCCAAGCAAAATGTTCCAGCTTCTGAAATATTTCAATTTGCTACTGTGAAAAGTTTAAAGTGATCACTGTAGTATTATTTTGTTGGCAAAAACACATTTGTTTCTGGGTATTTTAAGGTTGTATTTGAAAGAGAAGAGACATAAGTGGTCATAAGTGCAAAGTTAGAGGGGAATGAAATGCTCTGATCTGACCTTAAAAATCAACTATAAACCACTCAATCTATGGGCAAAATCCTTCATTCTGATCAGTTTACTTATCAAAAAATGTCCCGTCCTCAAATTAGTGTATCAGTAATACACTGATATGCATAACTTGCAATGGAAAACCAACAATTACATTTGCAATGAAAATAATAAAGGTGAAGCAGCACTGATGTGTTCTGCTGCAACCTGAAACAAACCTCATTTATATTTATCCTGAGGTCAAATGTCAAGGTCAAAGGTTAAAGGTTAATTCGCTTTATTATCCCCATAGGCCAACTCGGTCTCTGTGTTGTACCCATCCTAATACACACACAGCATTAGCATTAGCTATTAGCATTAGCACATTAGAAGGAGTGAGTTTCCATTGACGGTGCTCTGGGACTAACTCCAGATCTTCATCAGCATTGTAGTCAAAGGCACTGACAGGAGAATTAATAAGTTATATGTACCTGTTTTTAAACTCCAGTTATTCCACCCCCTTTGTCCAAATATGGTCATTTCCTGATCCAAAAAGCCAACGTGGTGATAATATTTTTTCCGTGCTTCATTTTCTTAACATTTAAATTTCTTATGTATTATTTTCCTCCTGATGTCCCATTTATTTATCTAAAACCACAGTGAACTGCCTCCATGTACAAAATGTGCTTTATAATGTAATAAACTTGTCTCATCTTGCCTAATAAGATCACATTATAATTCTATTTAAATGCATTTTGCATTGGAGGTGCTATCTCCCCTTTATTCTTCTTCTTTGAGGATTTGTTTGTAGTTGTAGTCAGGTCTTTTTCATTTATCAGAGTTTTTAAAAGACAAGGAGTTAAACAGCATAGAGGACGCCAAGGATCTACAGATGCATCCTTGAAATTTCTCCAGAGGAAGGAGTCAGTCCTTTGAAGGATCCTAGACAATGGAATAGTCCTCTGGTGAAAAGTGATGACATAGCTTTATGTTAACGAACCTTTGAAGGATCCGACCTTGAGATTGAGAAACATCTAGAATTTTAGAGTTTTGGGAAACCCCAGTGCACTTTTTTTTTTGGTACTATTTATGATATATAAATAGAAAATAACACATTATTAAGAAGTTTATGATAACATAATCAAGAAATAATTATCTTTATCTGCATTGTATTATGATAATGACCTCCATACTGAAACTATTATGTGCTATTAGAGCAGAGGTGTCCAAAGTATTCCCATTCATTCCTCAGGTAGAAGTATAGATACTAGGGTTTAAAAAGACTTCTATAGAAGGTGAAGTATCAGCTCAAGCTTTTTACTCAAGTAAAAGTGTGAAAGTACTGGTTTCAAAACTTAAATACTTAAACTTAAATAATACTTAAAGGATATAAGTAAATGTAAAGGGAAAAAGTGCCATTAGGACAAAAGCTTAGGCGACACCACAGGGGCCTATAGTGCACTACCTACCTCCCCAAAAAACCCTATAGGCCATAATGACTATAATGATATATTAAAATATTAATGCTGAAACATTTGGGATATACTAGTCTGCCTGTTTCAGCCGCAGATGTGAACACTGAAAATGAATGCATTTTAGTCCAATGTCAATGTATTAAAGAACCATATATATGTAGTACTGAGCATTAACATGTGTTTCATGGAGCGGAAGATATGAGGACTAGTTGAATATAAATACTGGAATGGTGCAAAAAGCCAGGTGTGATGAATCATGTACAAACCAATAGGGTGTCGGAATGGTACATGTTTATACTACTCATCCAACCACAATCAAATTCACTCTATCCAGATGGAGCAATTTATCTGGTTAAATTATTTTAATTTGGACGATGACAAGCTGGAATGAAAACAAGCCAAAATGAAATAGGAATACTGAGACTATTTTTAAAATGTAAGTAGAAAGTACAGAGAATTGCATGAAAATGTAAAGAGTAGAAGTTAAAAGGCTGCTGAAAAATAATTACTCCAGTAAAGTATAGATAACCTAAATTACTTCTTAAGTAAGGTAACAAAGTATTTGTACTTTGTTGCATGACACCTTTGTATTAGAGCAACCACTTACTATCATGATAGATAAATAAGCACTAAATCTATGAAGACCAAAGAAAATGAAATGAATTCCAGTACACAGACGTCCAAATACCAGATTCACTGTCAGTACTCACAAACTACAGTAAAAAGAAAAGCAGAGGGTCTATCCTGGTTCAAAGCAGAAATATGGAGAGAATGTGGTCTCAGAATGGCTATAAATGTGTATTTATTACATGATATATAATTATTCCCTCCATACATTAGAGGTCATCGTTCAGCTCCCTGTGCAGCTGGATGTCGAACATCTTCTGAGAACACATCAGCACACCTCCACACTTACATAAAGCATAACTTCATTGTTCACAGGCAGAAGCACGCTATGTACCACATGAATCTTCCAGATGTACATCCAGATGTGTGATATGTCTGCAGAATCAACAGTACATCCACTCCATGCAGTCATAGCATTGCAAAGGAACAGCCCCAAATAACACATACACCCTGAGTGAACCTCCGGCTCTGAGTGAAAGTACCTCTGTTTATTGAGTGGATGTCAATAGTTGTAATCAGAGCAAATGTTTAGGAAGTGCACTTAGGCTATTACTGTTCCTCACTTCGTTAAACAGAGGTAAATAAAGCTGTCAGCTTTGTGCTCAGAGGTGATGAATAATGCTGGTTCTTTTCTTTTTGTGGTATGAATGACCAGCTTCAATCTATGGTGGACCTCCTTGAGGGAACGCTTTACAGCATGGATCTAATGAAAGTTCACTCTTATATCAACAAAGTGGTGTCTCAGATGAATACACTAGAAGAGGTAAGTGAAAGCAGTGTTCATGTAGTTCATCATATTTTAACAGTATGAACTTTGAGACTCAGATTAATAAACTGGCTTCATTTCAACCTGTGGCTTTTTCATCCACCTTCAGCACTTTTAACCTGTGAGTGTTTATCTGAGCCTCATATAAATTTTTGTAGTGTTATTTGGTGTGTAGACAGATTTACAGAAGTTACATAGACATGTCATTTTATGTTCCAAGGTCACTACTCCTGTTTTCTCTTAAACTTACTGAATATTTTCTCATTCACTTTCAAACAGATGATTATTTATGTCACTGATAAAAAACAGATCTAAGAATATCTCCTTATAAGGACGTAGTAACTCAATATTTTGAGTATCCCATTAAGTCATTATCTTTGTTAACAGAGCCTTTTTTCCTACATGGTGGCAGAGATAGGCTTTCATACCATCTTGTGTTTTATATTGTGCTGTTTTTCCATTTATCATGTGTCTTGGTTTTATTTCAACTATCTGACCAATGTGAAGACCTGCCTTTCCCCAAACTTATACTGTGTCCACACTAATGTAAATATTTTGCAAAAATGGATATCTTTCTCTAGGCCTCCAACACCATTTTAGGTCACAAAAATAGAAATTTTTAGAAACACTTTCCATGGGGAATTTTACTGTTAGGACAGCAGATTGTGAGAGTAAAACCACCACTGCAGAAACCAGCTTGTGAAATACTGATAAAAGTGTTGTTTTCTGACAGACAATCAAGACAAACCTTACCCGAGAGAACGAATTTGTCCGAGACAGCATGATGAGCCTCACTAACCAGTTTAAGAGATATGAGAACTACTCCAACATCATGATGAGCATCAAGAAGGAGATCTCCAGCCTCAGCCTTCAGCTGCTGCAGAAAGACTCATCAGAGAACAAAGCACAGGTCAGAAGAAACACCACCAACGATTATCAGCTGAGATAATAAATAATCCTTGTAGTAGATGGATTAAATGTGGTAGTAATATGTAGGAATCTGGTCTTTGCAGTGTTTGGTATTGATCAAGAAACAGTCTGCTTTTATTGCAGACAAATGCTGCAAATTGTGGCCAAGAGTCCACTGTTACTTGAGAAAACACAAGAAACATAGCAAATTTTAAAAAATCATCATATTTTTGACAAAACTGCTGCAAAAACTTTTAAAAGTAAGATTCATATATAACCCCTTAAGGAATTTGCCTCTTTTGATGAGTTGTAAGTATTGCATTGTTAAATTGCAATGAGCTCTCTTGGATGCCTTAGTTAAGATAAGATAAGATAAGATAAGATAAGATAAGATAAGATAAGATAAGATAAGATAAGATAAGATAAGATAAGACTTTATTTATCCCACCATTGGGAAATGTCAGAGTTAACAGCAACAACACACAACAAGCAAGTGCAGAGAAAAGACTGGTAGAAAAACCACAAATGAGTGAAAAATGACATATAAAGAGAAAAAGTAAGACATTTGGTATTTATATTAATATGTATATACATTTAGAAATAAAATTCAATATTATTTACATGTTCTCCCCGTGTCTGCGTGGGTTCTCTCCAGGTACTCCAGCTTCCTCCCACCATCCAAAGACGTGCACTGATAGGTTAATAAATTTATCTAAGTTGCCCATAGGTGTGAATATGAGAGTGATTGTTTGTCTCTACTGTATATGTCAGCCCTGTGATGAACTGGAGACATGTCCAGGGTGTACCCCACCTGAGCCCATAAGTAGCTGGAATAGGCTCCAGTGACCCCCGTGACCCTAGTGAGGAAAAAGCAGGCTCAGAAAATGAATTATTATTATTTACATATTTACATTGTGCATAATTACATAAAATATAACTGTGTTACATTAATGCTTATTATTTGTTTTTATGTTTAGATACAGCGTCATTGACATACACACAGAACTAAAGTAGGGCTCATTTTCATTTTCCTGGATTCCTCTCAGTCTTAAAGTTATTCATTTTTCAAGTCTTGTCTTAAAACACCAGTCACAGAGACGGTTTTTGCCTGTTGTGTTTACACTGGTCATTTGCAGACCACATCCTAACATGGAAGTGATGATGGTAAAATCTGCAGTTATTATTCTGTGCAAAGATATGTTGCGACATTTATTTAAAGCTGATGTAAGTGCTTGTCAACTTGAGTTAAATGAATTAAGTTGGTATCAGCCAAATTTTGTTTTACTACCAAAGCCCCTCCTTTCAACATTTTCTTTTCTGGAGAAAAGCAAAGTAACTCGAAAACAGAGTTTGTTCTGAAAACACTTGAACTGAATTACAGATGATCTGACTAAAGCAGACAAGCTGAAGCCTGTTGTGAACCTCAGCTAAAATTTGGAATGTCATTCTGTAAAAAGAGACATTGTTGATTTGGTCCCAAAATGTCACACCCATGCTTGAAAGTGGTATTTCAAGTATAGTTTAAACAAAAACTGCTTGAGAAGCTACTTTCTACTGTCAGAGAAGAGGTGTGTCTGTTCAGTCTGAAACAAAATGTGTTATTTTGATCATCGCTGTCATGCAGTGATGGGTCAAAGTTGATCCGATTTAATGGCAGTCACTGCATGAAACATAACCCAAAGCATGACTTAATCAGAAAGGAGCTGGAGGTTTGTTGCTTATTTAACAGATTTCTTGCTGCCTCACTTACAACCTATAAAACCACAAGTGGAACTTCTGTCAAAAATTATATAAACTATATCAAATCCCATTTTCAAATAAATTTTGACAATTTGTTGCTGTCAGCATTAACCTTAAATCTGGCAAAACAGTGACTTACTGACAAATACAGTTGTTTTTGGACAGTTAAACCCTTAACTCTGTTTTACATTGTGAGGTTAATGTAAACTAAAGAAAATGCTGCATGACATGTTGCACCATTTCTGCTGAATCCTTCCACTATCCTTTTGAATAAATGAAGTGATTGTAAGAGTAATAGAGGATGTATTCACCTCCCAAAACCACAAAAAGTGGAAATACTTCATTACAAATATAAGCTCTCTATTTAAAACATGACTGAACTAAAAGTATGTAAATAAATCTCAGTAGAGCAGTAGAAAACATTTTCATGTCATCACTCTAAAGCGACTTTACTTCTCCATAACAGCATAAAACAATGTCAGATTCATCCATATTGCAGAAGGAAACATGGGACTTTTCAAAGAATGGTTACAAAGTGTTTGACAGGATAAATGCACTGTAAAAAGTAAAATGAAACAGTTAGAAGCATAAAAAAACTGGCATCTCAACAAACTCTGTATATAAAAGTGCATAGACTCACCATGAAAATAAGTCAGACTTTATGCAAATGGAATAAGTACATTAATATTTGCAATAATATTATAGAAAAGCACTCGGAGAGCACAGACCTCCGCCAAGGCAGATCAGTGTTACCCCCCACACACACACACCCCCGATCACCACCAAAATGTAATCATTTGTTCCTTGTGCCAGTATGAAAATTTCATGAAAATCAGTCCATAACGTTTTGAGTTATTTTGCTAACAGACAGACAGACAAACCCCAATGAAAACATAACCTCCGCTGTTACACTTGGCCGAGGTAATAACAGTATCAGCATATAACCGGTAGTGGTGACATCATTACCACTGTTTGCATTAGATATCTGTTTACATTCTCAGAAACAATGAACCGACTGAGCACAAATGTTTATATTTACAGGACACTAACGACGAGAGAGCAAAGGAGGCTGTTAAACAGACCAACAAAAAGACCCCTGCGTCCAAACCCCCTCCCAAACCGCCCAAAGAAAAGGTCGTAAAACCTAAGAAGGAAGTCATTAAACCCGGGAAGCCTCTGAAGCCTGACCCGACAGCCAAGACCAAGGTGGTGGGTCACCAGCCGGGCGTGGTGAGGGGCATCACATACTACAAAGCCACCAAGAGCGATGAGGATGAGCAGAGAGAAGGTGAGTTTCGGGCTCAACGGGGACGCTCTGTGTTCTCCCGCCAGCGTTGTGTTCATAGAAAGCCAGCTAAAGCAAACATTACGCTCTCACTTTAGCTGAGTGTGCACTCCCATCTGTGTGCGTTCATCTGTGTGTGATCCACTGTGGGTGCTGAAAACGATCCAAATGAGCTTCTTTTACGGTCTAATGTGACCCCACCTGACACTTTACTGGATCAGGATCAGGAGGCTTTACATGTCCTACAAACATGGTTCAGATCTTAATTTGTTGGATTTAGTTTCCAGTACAGATAGTGTAAAGTTTTCCTGACAATGTTGTTTTACACAAGTGTGAGATAAGGCTGTAATTGTGCCATAAACTTTTCACTTAAGCACGAGGCAATAAAAGAGGAAATCCACCTCTGTGTGGCACACCAGATCCCCTCAATACAAGATTTATTCCGGTGTTGTCTTTAGCAAAGCTGGTCTAGTCCGCGCAGGGTTGGATTGCTAGGGTGTATTCAACAAGCAGGAAATCCAAATCTTTTATTGACAAAATACATGGACCTGATGGAATGCTGTCTCAATGGAGCGCTGCCATGCCCATGACATGCCTCAGCTTCACTCCTCACAACAATGTATGGGGACCCTCACCAACACAGAGAAAACATTTCCTGACTCCTTCCAATCCTCTTTAAGTCTAGTTGAGTGAATAGCTATGCTGCGTTTGCACAGGGCACACGCACATAACCCTGTCAGAGTGGATGTTCTGCCATGTATGTCAGCCTCAGCGAGACCATCCACCCTTGTCAAACCGCTGAAAACATCTGGCTGCATTTCCATAATCTCCAACAAAAAGCAGGATACCATTTTGTCTAAACCTTTATTCATCCAGATAACCTCGCTCAACCCTTGTGCCTTTTTCCTGGAATGCATTGCTTCAAATTTAGTTACAGTTACAAACATTTTTTCCCACAATATCTGATGCTGATGATCACTGAGGAAGTCCAGCAGAGCAGCTGAGGATGTTGGCAAAAGATACAGAATGTGGAATCGAGTATTTGTCAGTAAAAACTGCCAACTGCAGACTGCTGAGTTTGGTGCAAATGAAACACTAAAATTCAAATATTTAGAGCCACATGAAAACATTGCAGAGTTTCTTTGAGCCTAGAAAGGTTTTTTTTAGATAAGCAGTATTATGCAGATTTGCAATGTGATATACATTGGACCACGTAGTTGGAATCAAATATTTTTACCTTTTCTTATGAAATCATTGTGACAATGTGATTTCGTGATAGATAAAGTGTAACTGGGACTCATTGTACCTGGTCAAAAGTTAGTACTCATGTATATAAGCTGGAATAAAAAAGAGGAAGATGTCTGAAAGCAAAATTATTCCAACTTTATCAGCAACAGTACATTATTAGGGATAAATTCAGTTGCCAAAAATAAATAAAATCAGTGAAAACATGCACAGAATATAATATGCACATATACAGCTTTGGAAATGATCAATGGGCCATTTCTGGAGAAACTTGACAAAACAGCTCCTCCAATTTGGTGGCAATTCACCAATGTAGTTAAAAATCTGATCAAAAAGTATGTGTAAAACACAGAATATCAAAACAGTCTGACACCTGATGACCAAACACTTTTTATACCCTATTATTATGAGCATCAGGTGCATATATAATAATAATAAAATGAGCAGAACTTATCATAAGTCAACCAAGAGATGATGAGTTGCATGGTGAGGGGAAGACAGACATTGGACAAACGTCAATGAAAGAATCACTGTTCTGAGACTTGGACTTAATAAAAAAAAACCAAACTGTTATTACAAGGTCCAGAAGAAACTACAGGCTGACTCCACCAAGTTCTGCAGGAAAAAATGGAAAAAATATATTTCAAACACATTTCAGCACCGCATCACAGTGGTATTATTTACCAGTCTTACATGCACAGAATTACATAAGTCAGTAAACAGATCAGAAATTTGACTTGGTTAAAGTAGGAGGATATGATTTTATGACAAACAAGTTAGACAAATAGAGTTGATGTATGAATAGAACCGGACACCAGACTCACTGAGGGCGACTTTGTTGTAAGAACTGATAACAAAAAGACTAATGTCCGCCTTTGTTTGCGGTTGTAAGTGTCCTGTCAGCAGTTTTACAGATGACTCTTTTATCACTGTGGTCTGAGGGGAAAATGCTGTGGCAGGAAGGCTGAGTGGCGGTGGTGGCGTATCCAACTCCAAAATTATAAACAGTTAAAATCAACAGCTGAAAGTGTAGATAGACTGAAATTATTAATTAAAAAGTAAAATTAACTAAGCAGTCTAAGTAGTTGAGTGTGATGGGTGTATGATGAAATAATGTGGTTAAACTGGACAATATGGATAAAAGGGTCAAGTAGAAGCAATTGATTTATTGCGGAAATAGTAATAGATATAAATTTTAAGACTGATGACTGATGCTGTAATATTAAGTTTATAGGCATTTAAATAGTATCAGTAAAGGGGTACCACAGAACACTATAGAAAAAAAAAGACATTAAAAAGTCCTTCAAAGTGCACTAAAATGATGGTCACAGTATTTTAAAAGGGTCTTTGAAGTCCATAATATCAACGCACACAATGTGCATCCCATCTGCTTATAAGCACTGATGAATGTCATCGATTTACTGATTTCTGCTTTCACGTACGCTCCACTTAAAATGATTAGTTTTGCTCTAGAGATTGCATAGTTTGGACACATTTGTAGATTTGGAGCATGGTTTGAATATTAGTATTAAATTTATGTTCCACAGTGTTGTTAAATTTTATAAAAGGTTTAATTGCTTTCTCAAACCTTCTACTGTGTATTTCAAAACATTCCTCAGAGTATTGTTTGTAGTCCAGTGTTTATCAGGTCCATGTGTTCAGATTAAGTGTGTCAGGAAGATGCATTGCTTATGTAGCGTGGTTGTAATCCCACATCTGTCTGGCAGCAGCAGACGTGGCATCAGGACCAGAAGGAGAACAGCCTCTCCTTCATCTCCTCCTTTGATTCATCTGGTGTTTTCTTTTGTTTTAATTATACCAAAATAGATACAAAAGTGTACAAATTGGGAAGATATAAATATATTTTTTGGAAGGTTTATGGTGAACTAGGTTTTTGCGAGGTCCAGAACCGAGGTGGACAATGTTGTCCATATTAATTTCTGGGCACAATATGTACCACAGTTCCTCATATGAGAACCTGGAGTCAATTACAAGCCAGTTCTCAGAGGTCAAAGTCAACCCAATCAAATAAAATCAGTCTTCAATTACAGACAGGATAAAAAATTATGTCTGGTGCTGCCATCTCAGCACAATGTTCACCTCTATAAGTGAGTAATGATTAAGAATTCTTAACCTTATAACACCAAACGTGTCATGTTTGACACATGAGTTTTGAAGTCCTCTACATGATCAGGGTGATATTTTTTTCTTGAAAAACCTGATGTATACAATTAGATACATGCAATACATAGATAATCCACCGGGGGGAGGAATTCATTCTCCAGAGGCCTTTCCAGCAACACTACAAGACTATCAATAATGAGGAAGGAGGCAGAAATCTGGCAATTTTGAAAAGGAATTTCCAATTTGTTAGACATGTTTGTGTTATATTTTTATATATTTTAAGGGCATTGAAGTTTACTGTTAACATCACAAACATGAGTGGTTTTGCGTTACTTCCAACCATTTCTTTTCATTAAACAGAAGAAATTGAAATACAAATCACCTTCAAATAAAGGCCTGATACTTTATGCTACTGAGGTAAATGAAGGCATGGGCTGCTATTGGAGGTAATACAGCATGAACAATTTCTGTATACACCTATTATGCTGAGGTTTCTTCCTTTTTTTATGCTTTTTAGGGTTTTTTGGGGTTTTCCTTACTTTAAAAGTCAGAGTATGGTGCACGTTGTTCAGATTATAAAGCTCATATTGTACAAGTATCATATCTATCCCTAAGAATATGTTTTTTTAACTCTGTTTTAAACCTTTAAACCCCAAGCCTAAAATGGTCCATGTGGACTTTTTTCTTTATTTTGACTAACTTAAAGCTTAGAAAATATGCTGAGTGAGTCCATTTATCCATTTTTCCAGAGCGCTGCTTTTTTGACCAGATCTTTCAAAAATCCAGCAATCATTTACAATTTACTGTATAAAATACTGCTAAAACAGCTTCTTCTCCAGGTTCTAGTACAGGCATGGGTGAAATTACTGTACTGATTCAATAAAACCTATGAAGTGCAACATCTCAGGTTTCAGAAACCATTGGAATTTTTCCATTTGCACAAACAGTGAAAGAGTCACAGCCATCCAAACTGCATATGGACAGGGTGTGTCAGCGATGACACCAGGAGCAGATTAATGCACAGGCTGGCCTAAACTAGGGGCCCCATGGGTGCAGGGGCCCCGGATCGGCCAGACTATTTCAAATTTTCCTGAACAGAAACGACAACAACGACCTCTATTGGCCCATAAAACAAAGCTTTACTGTTGATGGTGGCACAGGCCAGACACTAATACTGTAAATATATTTATTTATTTATTTATTTATTTATTTATTTATTTATTTATTTATTTATTTATTTATTTATTATCATGATTTAAAGAGCTACTTCTATGCACTGGGCCCTCTGCTTGTTTTGTATTTGTGTTTTGTTTGTGATGTTGAATTTCTCAAGTAGCTGTGATGTGGTCATTTTGTGGTGGTCCAACAACTTGAATGAATATAGAGGAAACACTTCAGTTTTGGCTGTCTTTATATTTGTGTATGCTGGTTCACCTTAGTATTTGTATGTGGTCCATTTATGGCAATAAATTATTTTTTCAGTAAAGCATGAGTAAGTGGGGGGTGGGGCACCCACACAAAGAGTAGCCTAGGGGCCCATGACCACCTTAATCCTCCTCTAGATGACACGTCAGGTTTTAAAGAGTTAAACTAGATCTAAAACATGTTTCATTTTAAAGAAACAAAGAAACATTTATTTTAGAGATAGAACATTAATTAGTTATGATGGGATGTTTACAAACTACTGATATTAGCAGAATCAGTTTCTGATGGTAGCTCGGAGCTACTGTTGACTGACTGAAATAACTGATTTTGAAGGAAAATAACAGCAAAAATTGATCCTAACGCACTTTTAAGGCTTCACTTCCACATTTATTAATTACAGTGCAAATGTTGGATTCAGAAGACATCCAGTTTCTCAGAGTCAGAGTAGGAGGGACAGTGGGATAATATTTGCTGATTAGTCCAGTATCTACTCTTTGTGTTCTAAAATATTAGTATTATATGGGCTATAAAGTCCACCTGAACCTTTTTTTTTTTTTTTTACAATAAGATACAGTGTTTGATTTTCAGAATGCCTGGGGGTCATTGGACGAGATTTAAAATGTTAACTAGTTTGTCTGCCTTGTCAGTTTCCAATATAAAAGGCTTTTTCTTTGGTTTTCAACATGTGTTTGTCTTGATAGAATTAACACTCGGCTCAAACCAATGAAATAATTTAAGGTTAAAGCTTCTGTCTGAACATTTTTCATTCTGGATTACACATTCCCATTCCTTTTAAAAGGCAAAAGCTGCAGTGTATTCTCTTGATCTTTTAAGAAAAAGAATCAGCAGCAGGGCCGGTTTACATAAGTGGAGAAAAAAACACGAGAGCACAGAGAGAGGAAGTGAGTATTCTCTGTGTGCTGCATTGCTAATGTGTGGTCTTTGATGTGAAGTTTTTGGAGCAGAGGAGGCTAAAATGTGTCTCCTGCTGACAAGAAGCCACATGTTGTATGTAGAGCACAGTGAATGACTGGTTTAGAAAGGGACAGTCGGCTGTAACCACTGTTAACAGATAACAGAGGCCTTTTTTTGGTCGATTCCGTCTGACCCCGTTTGGCTGTTTGTTGTATTTTCACTCAGATCTCGACGTGTTTTATCTCTTGGCCTGACTCTCCACTTCCTCTCCTCCCTCCCAGACAACTCTGCCAAAGTCTACACAGTCCATCACGTCAAGGAGAGTCAGTCTGAGGACGGGGGAGCAGAGATAGTCCTGGAAACTGTGGAGGCGACTGAAGCCAGACCTGCTGCCACCACTTCAGAACCCACCACAGTCAGCACCACCACCACTACCACTACAACCACCACCACAGCAACTACTACACCAACTACCACCTCTACTACACCCACTACTACCACTACACAGAGCACAACAGCACCTGAGAGACCGGCTCCCACCATTGTGTTGTTACTCGACAACTCCAACAACAACAGCCGGCCCACTCTGCACAGGGCAGGTAGGTTCAAAAAACTGATCTGAATACGCTCAGTATTGTGTTACAGGCTGTGACCACAGTGACAACAGGCCAGTTTAACTGTAGATAAGCATGCAGGTCCACTCCGCTAAGAAACGTACAAGTGTGAAATCAGTTAATGCAAGTCATTCTTTCCCAGGCACACATGTTCAACGCTCAGCCTTTGCTTCTTTCTTGCAGGAAAAATCCTCAACTGTGAAGGGACTCTGGCATCCATCGAGCAACCGGAGAAGCACCACAGTTACGGACGCAATGAAGGAGCCTGGATGAAGGACCCCCTGGCTAAAGACGCCAAGATTTACGTCACAAACTACTACTATGGCAACAACCTGGTGGAGTTTAGAAACCTGGAAAACTTTAAGCAAGGTTTGTCTCAACCACGCTAGAAAAAAAACTAATTTGCATGAAGATTCCTCATGAAATTGGAGCTAAATATTTATACCTTGTTCATTCTAACATTGGTATTTTCTTCATCTGTGTCTTAAAATAAGTTCTGTTCAAGTGACTTCCATTTTATAAATTATCTCTGTCCACATGACAACGTCAAAACATCTTTATAAGACTAGTCCAAAGATTCAGACAAACCATATTTACTGTTGTTCAACCTGTGGACACCATTGATAATACTGGACGTAGCAGAGGCAGAGGCTGTCATGAAGGTGAAGCAGAAACAACAAGTTCAGTTGTAAACTTGCATTACCTTAAAGTGAACCTGTGCTGGTCATTATGATTTGTGTATTACTTTTAAGGAAGAGAGGTGGAAATTCAGTAAAAACATAATCGCCATGAATGCACCACACTGGACCTTTTTATCATGTGAATTATGCGTGGGGACAGAACCTATGGGGAGCAGCCATTGCCGGCCAGAACTGACGTACCTTTGTTTGATTCCGGGTAACTGAGTGCGAGTAAACAAGCAGCAGTCAGTGAGCAAGATTGAGTGGAAAGCATGTGTTCGTGCTTGTTGTTTGTGCAGCCGTAAGCTTTGCACTCGCTAATATGTCATCTTAAGCCACGTTTTCACTATATGGTACCAGCTTGACTCGACTCAAGTACCAGGTACCATTCCTGGAGGTTGTTTTCATTACAGGATAGTACCAACTTTAGAGTACCTGGTCGTCATAGCAACGCTAATTTCTTCAGCTTCTACCTGCATTGCATGAAGGTCCTTTGGCAACCGTGTGCTGTCATCTGCTCTGAGAGTTGCTGATAAACTCGCTCGTTGCGTGTTGAGCTCATACTGAATCTTTTCATCGGCCACCAAAGACAGAAATGTCTGAACTTTGTCCACCGACCACAGTGTCATTTTGTGGACTGTCATCATGGATGTATTTAGCATACCTGTATATTAACTGTCAACTTCCAAATCTGGTTTGTTAAAAATGGCGGAACATGCATTGATAATGCAGTGACAACTCTCTGACCAATCAGTGGTCTGCAGTGTTTACACATCACATTTTAGTACCTCTTCACCTGTTTTAGAACCTCAGCCAAAGCAGATAGTAAAAAAATAGTACCAGGTAAGAGATTCCAGGTACTTTTATGTAATGGAAACGCACAAAGGCCAAGTCGAGTCGAGCCGGTACCACATACTGGAAACACAGCTTTAGACTGTTGTCTTCTGCAAGGGGTCAGTGACCAGTTCATCGCAGCCCAGGTGATCGGATAATACATCATTACTGTGTCACTACCACCGCTGGAACAGCCCATGAAGGAGGCAACATGTCACTGATCATGCCTGACTCGTGTACTTGACAACAGGCTATAATGGAAGTTATGTGAGAGTTATACATGATCTTTTGAAATAGCTAGCAATGAAAATTCACTACAGGTAGCCTTTAAGTGTTGGTTGTGGCAGTGTATTCTTTACATGATTTGGCTTTGTCCATAACACTGGTTTGGTCCGTCTATCAAAGGCATTGGTTCTGACCTGGACCTACTGCAGGTCACACACTGATTTATACAACTGAATTTGATGTTTCAGGTGCAGCTTCATAACACAAACACCTAATAGACATGAGCAAAATCGGTTTGATGCAATAGTTTTCTTAATGTCTCCATTGTACTTGTCCACTTGGATAAAATGTTCACTTTATAAATCTCAGAGGTTCATAGTTTTGCAACTTAAAACATTATTTTCATGTAGGCAACAGGAGAAGCGTTGAGCAAAGTAATGAGGACATTTTTAATGGGGCAAAGTGAACTGTAATTCTTGTAATGAAAGTGACGATGATGAAAAACAACAGAAGGCAATTTTGTCTGAGAACGGTGAACGTGGCATCAGGACCAGAAGGAAAACAGCCTCTTTCTGCTTCCTCTCCATCTTTGATTCATCTGCTGTTTTCTTTTATTTGAACTAGACCAAAATAGATTAAAGAGTGCATGGACAATTTGGGCTTTTGAAGAAAAAAATATAATGAAAATATAAACAGTTTTGATTCATCTGCTGTTTTTAAACAAAAGTTCATAGTAGACCAGAATAGATTTTACAAGTGTTAACAATATGGGATTATAAGGAAAAATGTGATGAGTTGAACAGATATAAAAAAAAAAAGTGTTTTTGTTTTGTTTGTTTTTTTTTTAAATCAGAATTTAGAGTCTAAATCATTGCAACTTTTACATGGTAAAAATCTTTCTAATGAGTCAGTGTCGAGGCTCCTGTTTCGGTCTGAACCTTTACAGAGATATAAACTTTTCAAGACAATATTTAACCATTCTTAGTCATTTAGTGCCCCAGTAATAAAGCTGTGGAAAGTTTCATGTTCATTAATTTATTCAACTTTCAGTCTTTGTAATATATAAGTAAAAGTAAATATATAAGTAAAGTATATAAGTAAAAAAAATTACACAGAAAATACACAATAATGACAAAAAAATAATAAAAGGAAACTCCATATACCCAAAGGATCTTTGCAAACATGTTGAAGTTATTTAATCTCCAAATACTTTTATGTTTACTTTAATGTAAGACGTATGATCTGATATATTTATTGAGCCAATATGACAACTTTAAACCACTGTTACATACTGTTTCAACATAATGAAACATAATTTTATCTATGTTATATTTGTATGTTTTTGTAATATGGATAGAACATCCTCCATGTGTCTGCAAGACCACAAATTAAATTTTTTCTGCTCTATGTATCTGAGGAAGTGTCAGCTCAGATTCAGATCTCCCCCTGATATTACAACACATTTTTTTTGGGTCAAAATTAAGTTATTGAAATACAAGACAAAAAAAAACCAAGAGCAGTTCTAAGTAAAATGTGATAGGATTATAGGATGATAAAATCCCTTAAGAGGGAAAAAATGAAGTGATCTTAAAACAAGAGATTCTTCAGTTTGTTTCAATGACACATACTCATTGTACTGTAGAAACTCAACACTGCAGAATAGTAATAATAACATAATAGAGTCCAATCCAATCATATCAGTATAGAACGACACTTTGTGATCCAGACCTATGAACTGGCTGCTGCTCAGTCTCAGATTAATCTCCTTAAACTGCGGAATAAATGTGAAACATCATAAAGCTCCTTGTGGGAAATGTGGGATTAAAAGTTTGAAGTACAGTGTCGTTTTTTGGATGGTGTTAGTAATATTAATGATACTCTTTGTTTAAAGTCCTTAACAGCCACTGGTGACCAAAAGCCTCTACTGATCTGAAGTGATAAAAAAGTTTCAAACCATTAATCTTATCAATACATGTTAAATATTTAGGTAAAATGCAGTTTCCCAGGTTTTCAGGAACATGTGTTGTGACCCATTTGAACATTCAAAGGCTCTGTCATGAATGTGGAAACACCATCATGCTTTGCTGAATTTTCACTAGAAAAACCCATGTAATTTCACAAATGAGATTAGTTGAATGTGCTTGTTTTCATGTTCAGTTAATGATATATTCTGCACAAAAAAGTCACTTCTTCAGTTTTCTCTGTTTTAAATAAAAAGTTAAATATAAGAAAATATCTGATTTTCACATAAAAATGTAAAATTCAGAGGATACTATTAGAATAAATGGTGATAAAATAGTTGTAGGTCTTTTAGCATTAAGCGCATCATATTTCACATTTACTAATGATTAATATTACATAAATGCTCAATTATTTCCCCCTCTTTTTTTTAATCAGTCCATATGACCATGCATAGGGCAAACTGTTAAATGATAAACACTGTGGGTGATCACTTAATATTAGACATAATCGGCACAGAGGCTTTAATGTGTCATGAAGTTCAGCAATGACATATTATGTTACAAACTTAGGTGAACTTCTAAGTGTTGGTTCCAGTTTTTGAGGGGGTGTTTTTGTGTTATGCTATTCATTTTTACTGTTATTTTACTTTCTAAAGCTCTGCATGACCAGGCCCTTAGATATATGAAGGATCTCTACTCATGGGATATGCCTGGTCGTTCACTTCAATCTGCAGGTTCTGGTGTTTTGGTCACGTCTTTTAATCCTCACAGTTTTTAATTTTTGCCATAACTATTGTTTTATTGGTTATATAATTGAATTTTTGTGAAGCACTTAAGAAAAGTGCTATATGAAGACACAGTACTTTTATATTATATTTTACTACTACATATATGCACATGCTCCAGTTAAGATGTGACATCATTATTTTCTAATCTCTTCATTTTCCTTATTGACACAGATACTCAAGAACAAGAGTTATACAGATTTTCACATTGTGAGGTCGTTTTGGTGACCTAAAACACCATATGTGTGAACAAGAAGTCCAAATGTATAAAAATTGCTCATTTAGCTAAATATCTTTAGTACTTCAGACAGAGCGTTAATGTGTTGCTCTGTTTTCTTTCTGGACATTAACTGACACTGATTCATGCTGATTATTCAATGAGCTCTGTAAGTCTGAGGAGATGTGTGGAATGTAGGTCTTGATTGTTCCACGGCTCCGGTGGGTGGGAAAGTCAGCGTCTTCCTCATCCAACTCTACGGAGGAATTGGATTACACTCTGTAAGAGAGTTAAGATGATCTCCCCTCGCAGGACGCGGCTTGTTGATCTAGATGTGTTTGGACAATGAGCTCTCTAAATGCACTTACATGTGAGGCGTCCTGCGGCGCTGCGAGCCTACAGCTGCGTGCGGATGACTAGGTATCTCGGTGAGTGGCGGTGAAGCCTGCTGTTCCCTGACATGTGCTCTGGCCTTTCCTTTGAACTGGGCACAGCAGAGAGGGATTAAGAGTGTGGGCTGGCTTCAGGGAAGGGGATGGTGGGTGGCTGTGGGGGGATGGCGGTGGGTGGGAGGGTGTCCTGCAGTATGTTGTTTTTGTCCTCCTCTGGGCCTTTCATTTATTATCAGTATTGAAATCAGACTTCCTGAGGCTGTAAGATTAAGAGCGTAAATGTGATTAGAAAAGGACACCTACAGTACACAACATGTTTATTCGGGAGGGAAGTGCTAAACAAACTGTGTCCCTGTCGCACGAAGCCAGTGTGTACACAGTCTGGTGTTGTAAAAACATGGTTATTAGCTCTGTGACGGGTATATAATATCAGAAAGAATACACACCACAGAATGTATCCATTCATTATTATCACTGTAGCTGTTATTATGTTAAGAGCTACATCCATTATAAGGAGGCCCATTAAGGTTATCTGGGAGTTTGTTTTTATATCCTCCAACTCAGTTCTCAAGCCTTTATAAGTGTAATTGAATAGCTATGTCAAGACATGTATATGCCTGAATTGATTTTTGTTTACAACAGTCCGTCCCTCTGTCTGTCTGCATTTTGTTTCCAGAGCATATCCAGCAAACAGTTCAGTAGTTTTCTGCCAAACATGCTAAAAGTTACCAAAAGGAACCACTACAACATATTAGATATTTTGTCCACTATGTCCATCAGGCCAATGATGCCTCCTGTCATCATTTGTTTTGCTGGAGGAAAAAATAGAAACCCATTCAGTATTTTTCCAATAGCAGAAACAGAAATGTACCACTTATGTGTAGGTTGTCGCTATTTGCTTTTTCATCTATTCTTAATCCATTCATTTGTCATGTGTCTATCCATAATGTCCACAATGTTCATCACATTTCACATTTTGTTCAACTTCTCTACAGCCACCGGACAAACAGTATGAAACTCTACAGGAAGTCAGTTGTAAAGAACCACCGTCTGATGACTCCTATTTATTCTCAAGTAACCGGAGCTGACAAATACCTCTGCCCAACACTTTGCCCCTCTTGCTCATTCATACCCTGACTAGTCAGGGTTAATCTTGAATTTTAAATTAAAGACAATTGTAAACGAGATTAAACTAAAATCACTGTCATTTTTAGTTTAGACCAGCCGAGACAAACATTATTCTTCCCAAGTCTTTCTACCTTTAAAAAAAAAAAAAAGCTCAAAAAGTCATTCAAAATCCAAAAAATTAAACTGTATTGAAATCAGTGTCAGGCAAATGAATTTGTGTACACTGGCTTAATGTAAGAGCTTCCTAATACAGCCAAATAGAAGATGCTTTTCCTGTGTTTAGAACATGATGTGCCCACTTGAAAACCCTCCGCCTGACTTATCAGTCGCTCTACTGCCACTCAAGTGGCCCAACTTATCAGCACATGCCAACATCTTTGAGCATACCGACGGGCAACCAACTGGTGACAATAGCCTTTGGCCACTGTGGCCGAGGGTAAAAACCAAAATGCCTTCTGTGAAAACAGTCTACCAAGCTAAGTTCTGGCAGATACCAACCATACCATACCATATGTGTCAAGTGTTCATATCATGAATCAACATCAGTCACCTATAAAAACATCCAAAGGGACAGTAGATTGTGTTTGCCTGAATCTTTATTCATCTATGGCTTAAAAGTTTCTAAAGCTGAAAAAATATTTGGTACATTGAGGACAGGCTTTGGCAGGAGCAGAGGTGTGATAAGAAAGAGTTTTGGCAATAGATGAATGCTGACTGGCTTTTCTTTGAGACAGAACAGTTAGAGTTCTGTGGCATGTGCACACTAGTAACCGATGGGTAACTGTAGTGTCTTCTGTGCAACAGAATATGTTCACTGACAAATGACTGAAGACAATCATGACAGCAAAATAAAATCTCTTGTTCTCCTTTTTATCCCAGGACGCTGGAGTAACCTCTTCAAGCTGCCTTACAACTGGATTGGCACTGGCCATGTAGTTTATAACGGAGCCTTCTATTACAACAGAGCCTTCACCAAGAACATCATAAAGTACGATCTGAAGATGCGATATGTGGCAGCCTGGACTCTGCTGCATGACGTTGTTTACGAGGACACCACCCCCTGGAAATGGAGGGGCCACTCGGACATCGACTTTGCCGTAGACGAAAGTGGCCTGTGGGTGATCTATCCTTCAGTGGACTACGATTACCATCAGCAAGAGGTCATCATCATCAGTAAACTGGATCCTGGAGACCTGTCCTTGAAAAAAGAGACAACCTGGAGGACAGGTCTCAAGAGGAACTCCTACGGAAACTGCTTCATCATCTGTGGTGTCTTGTACGCTGTTAATGTGTACAATCAGAAGGAAGGTGAAGTGAACTATGCTTACGACACCCACACCAACAGCGAAGCCATCCCACGCCTGCCGTTCACCAATGAATACTCCTTCACCACCCAGATTGACTACAACCCTAAGGAGAAGGTTTTGTATGCCTGGGACAATGGTCACCAGCTCACATATAAAATAAACTTTCTCGACCAGTGAGCACAGCTAATTTGTGCTACAGATAAGCTCGAAGTAGGCCTGCCAGTACGGCACCTAAGCAGAAAGAAGACACTCAGTATTGACAGCCCAGAGACAGCCATAATGGACTGAACAGGACAAAGGATGAACCTACACCAGCCTTCCAGTACCAATGCATGCCATTCAAACTCTTGACCTCACAGTGTAGAAAAGCACACATCTCAGATGTGTGGATTAGAACATGTCTGTATAGTATTTCAACGGATAGACGGAGTAGGGTGGAAACAATCTTACAGGTTGGGGTAAGGGCTTAAAGGGTAGAGCTAAATACTTTGAGGAAATAATGCTGCTCCTTTATTAGACCATATTTAAAAAAATAAAAATAAATGCAGTCTTAAATGGGCAGAGAGAATGATTGAATCTACTTTGAATAATGCCACCCATTAATATTGATATTTGTTACTTAAATAGACCATTTAGCAAATCAAGAAATTCACAGGTGTGTAAGACTCAACATCCCCAAAAGTCATAAGTTCAGAATTGGGTAACACTCCTTTCACATAGCTGCACCTCACAACATGATCGGACTTGAAGTGGTTTCCACTGGTTTTAATATTTTGTCTCTTGCTCTTGAAAAACAAGGTGAATTTGCCAAGGCAAGGGCCATGTGATTTATGTTGTGCAAGGCAAGAGATATAGTTCACTGAGAGGTTTCCCACAAAAATAAATGTTACTTTACCATCTGTGCAACAAAGTTAAACTTTCTTGACTTCAAAAACAATCTTTTAAATTGACAAACATCTTATAGGTAATAATGTCACAATTTTGTCTCTTGCTGTTGACTGCCTTTTTAATTCCCCAAAGTAAGATTCCATGGGAACATTGGGAGACATACATAGCCCTCTCTATGTCAGCAGACTGGCTAGTAAGATACCTAAATAGAATATGAATTTAAAGAATAAACGCCAAAAAAAAGAAACATGTACACAGTATTTTTCTTAAAGACAGAGATAAACCTAAGCTGACAATTAACTAAATATAATATAAAGAATGATTATAACACAGAATTTGATTTGGCCTGACGTTCCCTCATACTGGCCGAGCGACCACACTGTAAAGGATGACAAAGAAAACTCTGCTGTTCCAAACTTATGCCCCATCCACACTAATGTGGGTGTTATGCAAAATGGATTTTATGTTTGGGCCTCTCATCCACATAAACAGTATTTTAGTTCACAAAAACTGAGATTTTTTTTCCAAAGTGTAGATTTTTAAAAACTCTGGTTTGTGTGTATACTTGTAGTCAGGAAAAACAATGACATCACACCCCATTTTGCTCATGTATATTATTACTTTGTGTAATGAAGCTGCACCTGAAATATCACATCCAGGTGTATAAATAAGTATATGACCAGCAGTAGGGATCAAGGTCAGCACCGATACCTTTGTTAGACAGACCAGACCGGCATTATGGACAAATCCACATCATGTAAAGAATACACTCCCACAGCCAACACAAGAATATATCAGCTTTGGAAAATATTCATGTTACTGTAGACAGGACATTAGACTGTTTAAGAGTAACAACAGATGAAACTAGCTTACAAAGGTGACGTCACTTGGCTTGATTTGTAACTACTTTAGTCCTCAAATGCATAAGTTAATTAGTACATTCAAACTCAAGCATTCTAAGTGGGTTATTTAGCTCCACCTAGTTGGGTTTAACTCACCCTGTGAGATTATTTGTGCCCCCAGTGCAGCTCTGCTTCAGAGAAACATTTGTAAAACTCTCAGCTTTTGTTTCAACTCCATCCAATAACCAAGCACTTTGATCATGACTCTGCGTTTATTATTCCGGCCTCATGATGCTTCTCTCTTTTGCAATAATGTTGTTTTGGACAATATGTTGGATATATTATGACCTCCAAAAAACAATGTACACAGTGTTTAAGATTTTTGTTGTATTTACATGAGTTCATTTGACAATATCATAAAATGTTTTTTTCTGATTTTTGTAAAATTTCTGATGTTTTGTAAAAGTATGCAGCTTTTATATTGTTAATAACATATGCATAACCACATTTGTCATAGACTGTGAGCATTTGTACATTTCCCAGTGGATTTGCCACCCATAAATTACACCCATGTGCACATCCATTGCATCAACAACAAAACCCCTAACCCCCAAATGCCTATTTTTGAAGATGGCTGGCAGCACTATGTCAGACATGCTGTGGGAATGGTGAACTTTAAGACAGACAAGATAATTGTTAAAGCAATTTATGGTCTTGTTTTGGTCTTGTACACTAATGTTATGATTCAAAACATAATTTTGTCTGTTCTTTAATGATCAGGAGTGTTTTGTTATTCAGAAAAAGGGCATGTAGCTTGCTATAAATTGTCTTCTCACATAAACAATAAAGTCATGAAATGTAACACAACACTTGAAAACAGAATTGTGTGTCAGTGCTATGAAATAAAATTCTATCAAACCAAGTTTGTCACAAGCTGTGTTAGTCAATCTGCAATGCACCCAGTAAATGTCTTGGATTAGTAAGATTTGCCTGGCCCACATCGTGTTGCTGGGATGATGAACCGTGACTCAGATCTGCCTTTTTCTGAAGCTCTCATGAGCTGCGTTTAGTTCTGGGGTAAAGGTTACCATATTTTGCTTGATCTCAGTCCTAAATACACCAAAAGGAGCAGCTCGAGGTCGTGGTAATAAGGGCATGGCTGCCTGATTTCTTGGCTGGGTTTTCAACAGTCCTCAGCTCCAAGTCATGCAATCCTAGAGGGAGACAATAATATAAGCTAATCGCCGAATGGTGGGTGTGGTAGGTCCGTGCGTGTGGACCTCGTTTAATTAAATCAACTCCTCACATCTATTTAAAGGTTGCACAGAGAGTGTGTTGTTTTTAACACCCAGAAAAGGGACTCCATTAATGACTGCAGTGCTTGAAGAAGTACTCAGATCCTATGCTTTAAAAAAGTACCAATAAAAGTAAAGTACTAATATCTAAATATGAGAAAAGGCAACCACAAGTACAAGTTATGCATTCATTCATTCTAGAAAAAGGACAAGCATTAAAGGGACGTAGGCTAATTGATTGCAGAAATATCACATTCAAAATTATGTTTTCATTGTGTAATCACGCAAAATCGAAAATCCTTTACTGTGTCTCCAGTCGCCTTCTTCCATACTTGGTCAGGTTTAACTCAGCCTGTGTAATAATTTCTGTTTCTCTGCTCCAGAAAAACATTTGTAAAACTAAACTCTCAGCTTTTATTTCAACTCCATCCTCTCACCAAGCAGAGTTAACGTCCCCAGAACTAAAAAGTCATAGCTGGCTGTAATGAAGGACTGATTTTTTTTATGACCACTATGGATGAAGTTGTGAGGGCTTTCAGTTAGTTTCAATCTGCTACTTTTCTGATAGATGTCACTAAATATCACACAGTTAACTTTTAAGCATAAGTATTTTTGGTAAAATGTACCTCAAGTGCAGAGAATATAAAAGTACTCATTAAACAGTAAAATTGTCCTTTTTAGTCTTTTACAGTTAGATATGATATGAATTCATATTAAAGCTGCATTAAGGTGTATTACTGTTTCTTTATGGTAGTAGATGTTTAAGCTTGAGCTTATTTTAACTACTTAAATTCTGCAGTTTAATCTACAGCAATGCATCATATCTATAAGACTGTTAGTAACTTCATTGTCCTGTGAGAAACATGTATCTGTAAAAAGTCACCTTTTAATTAATTTAAATTAAGAAGGAGAATTGTCTGAATCCATGTATGAAACACGTCTTTCCGTTTATCACAAACACCCAAAATGGACACATGGAGGAGATGAAAAACAGTAACTGAAAAGTCATTATCCTGTTACACAGATGTAGTGGACTGAAAAAGCACAGTATTGAAGTATAAGTACCTCAAATATGCACTTAATTACAGCACTTGAATAAAAGTACTTGGTTATCTGGCACCACTGTAGGCCAGACCATAGTCTTGATGAGCGCAGCACTAATGGTGTGTCCAATCATGAACTCTGTCACAAAATGTTGACATGTTGTTGTAATGGAACAATGACGTCCACACCGGCTCTGGTGATGAACACTGACAATTCACATGACCTATGGTACTTCGGTCCCAGTGCCTCATGTCACACACAAAGGCTCTCCTGTTGCTAAACCAGGACTCAAACCTTGAACCTGTTCACATCAGCAGGGCCTCCTGTTCATCACCATCATGTCCTCACAGCGCTGTGATGTCCAGGCTTTTGTCCCCATGTTACATGCCACTTTGAAGCTGAATCTGCACCACAGAACTGTATCATTCATGTTCAAGAGGTAATTGGGTTAGTATAGGAAGGGACCTTTGCTCCGGGACCCCCCTCTTCACAGGCCTCCGCTGCACTGAGCTCATTTTGTCCTGTGGTGGGGACCTTCCATCGCATGATCTACATGCAAACAATATAACATTATTTCTGTGATATATGTTTAATTTCTAGAGCATTAAATATCTCAGACAAGAAAACTGTCCATGTTGGGTCAGTCAGGTTGAAAAATTATCCAAATGAACATGTGCAAATGTAACACTGCAAAGTCCATAATGCAATAGGGATAAGAAGGTTAAAAAATGTGTGTGAGAGGGGAAGAAGAAAAAAAAAAGACCCATTTGTGATCAGCGTCAGAGTTTAACAACCATGAACTCACTTTCCTGCCTATTTTAGTGGACATCCAAATGGAGACAAAGTTAAAATATTAATGTGCATGTGAGGAGTAAAGACTCATACTATGAGGAAATGATGCATGTTCAGAAGTTGGTTTGCTGAAGGAAAATAGGAATGCATACCAGCTGATAAGACTTAAAAATATGTGTTTACCTTTGATATTCTTTGAAGAAACAGCCCTGTCTACCTTCAGAGGTTTTTCAAAACACTTACCTTATTGCACAATAAAAAAAAATAAATAAATAAAAATTAAGTAATTTAATTTGAGACAGTTTTAGCAAGTGTTGTTTGCACAGTAGTTTCAAGATGCTGATTAAAGATTCCAACTAGTATATACACAACTCCTGCTGCGAGGAGTCTCGCACAATCAAAACAGTAACAGCGGATGAAGAAACAGAGGATGGCGTGAAGAAGCGTGGGATCATGGGAGCTGTTTTCACTGCTGTTTGCCAACAAAAAATCAACATGATATGTCTCAGGTGGAAATTTACAGACCAGGTCAAGTATTCCGGTAATATTCTGTTAACTTCAATAATGTATATTTATGTAATGTCACTGCTGCAAATAATGTTAAAGCTGTAGTATTTGACATTTTGTTGCCATTACTGGGAAAAAATGCGTAATCACTTTTCAGCATATCTTTTTATATTATAAAAGGGAAGTGTGTGTGTGTGTGTGTGTGTGTGTGTGTGTGTGTGTGTGTGTGTGTGTGTGTGTGTGTGTGTGTGAGTGAGTGTCTCTGGCATCACACAAAATTCGGACAGAGCTGACTGCTGCAGTTTGGCATACATATATATTTTGGGTCAAGGAACAGACTAGTGAAAATGGCAAGTTAATAGGACCAATATTTTGGGAGATATTACAAATTCTGGAATATAATAGCCTTATAATCATGTTGCTATGCCCAGAATCACGTGAACACTTTGTCAGTGACTGCTGGACAAATGTGGTACAGCATGCATGAATACACAACAAATATCTGGGGGACTGGGATGTTGCCCCTCAGGGTCGGGATGTGGATTTTTAAAACACCCCCCTTTTCGCACCCCACCTTCGGTATTGACAATGGTGAAGTCCAGGATCTAGAACCCATGGTTCCCTAAGGGTCTTGTAGTTCTAGTTGTAATTCAAGTGGTCTGAGTGGACATGAAACAAGAGACTTTAACATATCCTTGTTTTTTAATTGATCTTATGTAATATTTTAATTTTCGGTAAGCCATAAACATCAAAATTTCAAGAAATAAAGGCTTGAAATATTTCACTCTATGTCCAGTGCGTCTATATAATATATGGGTTTCACTTTCTGAAATGAATGACAAAAAACATTGAACTTTTTTAGGATATTGTAATTTTTTGAGATGTACCTGTAGTAATAAGACTCTCCAAACATCAATCAAAAACCCACTTACAGGTTATATTTGAGCTGTGTAACATCTCAACCACAGTGTTCATTCATTCATTCATTTTCCGAGGGGTCATGGGGGTGCTGGCGGTGCAGGTGGGGTACACCCTGGATGTGTCACCAGTTCATCATAGGGCTGATATATAGAGGAGCAACCATTCTCACATTCACAGCTATAAGCAATATAGAATGAGTTATGAATGTGTATGTCTTTAGATGGTGTGAGGAGGCCGGAGTACAAGGGAAAAACCCAAGCAGACATGTGGAGAACATGCAGACTCCACACACAAATATATAGTTCCATACAGATTGTTTCTCTATTTAATGTCTTTTGATCCAGCATGAAATACATATCTTTTTTATTTGGATTTCTTCAATGTAAGTACCCAAATCAACAAAATATATATCACAGACTTAGTTGTTTTAAGATATCCCGATGATATCCCCACTCAAAGGCCTTTGCTGCTTCTGAGCTCATTTTCTCACATTATGGGGACTTTACGTGATTTACTCAGATTTCCAGATACACCCAAATACACACCCAATACAATTCATCTGGACCCCTGTGTATTATGCTCATCATAAACAATCACACACTTGCGGCCAAAAACATGAAGTGTAATGTTAGACAATCGACAAAAGAAATGAGACAAAACACAAAGGGCAAAATAATTGACAATGCATGGATTTGTGACTCTTCTAACATGTGCTTTTATTCAGGCTGATGAAAAATCTCAAGTGCGGCACCGTAGTGTGACAAGATTTTCACATGGATCCTATCAAATTAGCAGGATGCAGTCAATTCTACATTTTTGAGCTCTCTTCAAAAAACGCACAGCAAACACATTAGATCTCACGGCGACATACGTGTCAAAGGAAGCGGGGCTCGTGACAGCTCGTGTTTTGTGCTGACCAGAATGAAGAGAACCTCAATGTGACTTTAATTAAGAGCCTTTGGGTTGTTTCCTGTAACAGTCACTTGAGAGAAAAAGTTGGCTGAACAGGATGGAAGAGCAGATGAAGAACAGTTAACATGCAGCACCAATGCACCATCTTTTAAAAAGCTGCAAGGAAACATGCGTGGCCAGCCTCATGTCACTCCCTAAGCTTTATGCAATTAAACCCATGGGTCTAATGCCTAATAATAATCCAATTATAAAGTGCTTTTTCTCCAAACTCGTCCATGAGAGCTGGCACATATTCAATTATGTCCCATGGTCTTTTGCAGAGGGGGCTTTCCTGAGTTTTAGTCTAGTGACCCAGGAGCTCACCAAAGAAGACCATTGTGTACGATACAATGGGGGCCTTTTGGAAATTACGGAGGAGTGGTTGTGTCAGGACCTCACATCAACATTTAGTAGCAGAGGCGCAGACAGAGATGCTCCAAAACACCCACGGATTTTGGCATGTGATCAAGGGAACACACTGCAGGGCTTAAACAAGTTTTATTTATGTTTTTTTTTTTTTTTTATTCCTTCATATGTCATCCCGGTGACATATTGAACTCATACGTTTGCTGCAATTTGATCTGAATATAATAAAGTCTTTCAGATGAAGTGATCAGATAGGAGATACTCTGGCAAATGCAGCTTGCCTTAAATATAACCTCAAATGGAATTTAATGCACCTTTCCAAAATAGATAAAAGATATCATTTTATATTTTGGCAAAGACTATGCTCCATCTGTTCACTTGGCGGCAGGAGGGTAAATCTGTCAACAAGCAGGAACAATAGAGCTATGGTGCATCTGCAGACTGGGATGGACGTAGGGCTTTATTTCATAATGATGGAATGAGTAGATACATAAATTTAGTGCTTGTTATTCACTGTTATATAGTACCACCAGTTAAAACACGGCAGTAAATGGCGAGACAGTGTCTCTATCAATGTGGAGCTGTAGTAAAAGTGTTGACCTGTTGTCTTTCTTGATTGGTTGTTTTCCATAAGTCCTGTGACAGTAGACCCTTATAATTATGGTTGCATACTTAAAATGCCAATACCAGTGTTATGAGGATTGGTTTTACAGTATATTTCACTCCAAATTGTGCAATAGAGACCCTTAAATGTCATTTGTAACATTCTATACTTTCATTATTTTAATTACTTCATCATTGTAATCGGCAGTGTCAGTGAATGTGGCGTTGTGTTGCCTAATATGAAGGAGTGACTGTACAGATGTGCATTATATCGAAACACACAAGCATTATAATACTATGGCAGCAACAAGGATGAAGACCCCACGTTTCCTTGACTTCTTATTTTCCAAAGCATCAAGTTAAAGTAAAAACAGTTAACAAAGATGAAAATAAAGCAAATCCATGTTTCCACAGTGGAACATTGTGCTTTCACAGTTTCCAAAGGGCATTTTATCACCTTGGAACTAATTTGCTTAAAATAAAAAAAGGAAACAGAGAAGGCAGTTTTTAACTTTTTTGTTTGTACACAGAAGAAAATGAGTGAAAAAAAATGTACTCTACATACATGATAATACTATGAATATTAAATGCATCCTCTTGTGTTTGAATATGGAGGTTATAAAACATGTATAGTTTACTATAATGCAGAATTATTTTAAATCAGTAGTGAGAGAAATACTGATGCCTCTTAAACTGCTAGTGCAGAATGTGTTTAAGTAATACATGAACTGTAATGAAAAAAAAACACTTATATTTTGCATTTTAAACACGTGTATTATGTTGCTCAGTGTTAACTACTGAGTGTAAAGATGGACATGATAATAGCATATGAACTGACATCCTGCAGAATGTCACTCAAAATTGGTTTGTTCCACTAAACACCTTAATATTTTCCACCTAGTTTGGTTGATATGTGATGAGATTCCTGAACGATTTCATCAAGATGTTGTTGAAATTCAATCCAGGAACTAAAGTGCCTCAGCTCAAACATGATAGTGATTACTGTCAGTTTCCACAATACACATGAACAAGAGACAGAGTCTGAAACATTTTGGAACAATTTAGACCCAAGCTAATGGGCTCTGACACTTAAATGTAAACATCCAGCCCTGTGAAGAATGAACCTATTATTCGTAATTTTGACCAATTTAACACATTTTATCTTCAAAATCTAAATCTAAAATAAAAGGTGTTGGTGCAAGATTGGTAAATTGTTTTTTTACCCAACATATAACTCCAAACCCTGATGCGCTGGAGAAATTCTGATTCCATATTCCGAATCAGCACACCCCGTTTAGTTAAGATCAAATGATTTTGTTGTTGTTGACCAGTGTTCTCAGCTGATCATCTGATGGATTCTGGACAGGGATTGGTTATTACAGCTGTCAATCACCCATATTTGCAATAGCAAGTAACAAACTGATGAGAAAAATGAGGATTTCAAAAAACATCTGTCTCGTGAATTTTACTTAAAAAGACAAAAGCCCTAAACCTTGAGGGAAATATTTGTTGGGAGTGTAATTTGACGTTTTAGTTTGGCCAAAGTTCCACAGAAAAACAGATCTGGGATTTATGACCCACACTGCAGCCACCGGGGGAGAACTTCGAAGTTTAGGCTTCAAATGAAGTGAAGCTGAAGAAAGTATATGTGTCATCTTTATATCTGTGTATAGACTTTACATACGTTCCGTGGTACTGATCATCACTCTAGGTCTCATTGTAACCATTGTTCTCTGAGTGCAGAGATTATCTCCACCCAATTAAATATTCCATATGGAGTTTGGGTGGAGTGATCTCAATAAATTAGAGGATTCTCCTGTTACTCACTGCTACTGCTACTATGTGATGAAGTCAGAGTCAAGAGGCCAAATGTTTATGTTGTAAATTGTCTGAACTTATATTATATTCTGTGATCTCACCTATTTGATGATGCACATCCACTTGTCCAAAATGACAACGGAGACTTCGGATCCACAGCCAGATGCTGACGTATGGATGCAGTCAGTTCGTTAGAAGCTCAAACAGGGAGAAAGAAGAAAACCTAGACCGAAACCATCATCTTTGGTTTCATTCGTTGTTGAGTTTGCCTGTTCTGGTTGTGTTGTCTGGGTCTACATAAAAAAAAGATATACATATGTAGAGACCGAATTTCCCTGTTGGGATATTAAAGAGAGCAAATCTTTTAACCTTTAGTATCATATCTAAGCTTTACTGATAATATATATTTACTGGTACTGATAATAAAGTGAGTTCACCTCAACGTTTCCTTATGAAAGTAAGAAGTGGTAATGAGAGTTTACAAGGCAACCACACACAGCGTTAGTGTAAGTGTATAACTGTAACAGGCTTCTATTTTGCCAAATCTGTTTTTTGGGTTTGGTCATAATTTGTTGTGGTTATACATATCCTTATCTATGTGTCTATTACATGTGACCACTGACCCTTCAGGTACTATCTGTGGATCTGCACAATTCTCCTCATTCGGTTTCCAGATTACGTGAGGAGAGGTAAGACTTATGAGTGTTCCTGCTTAAAAGGTGTTAAAATAGGACATGCTTTTTTATGTGCTTTATACAGATAATCCCGCCCCCCATATGCAAAACAGAAGTCCTTCTTGTCTCATTCCTAATCATTCACAACCACAAATCAAAGCATTTACAACATTAGTGCCTTGCACCCATGCCAGGTGCTCTTTGGAGGACCAGCTCAAAAAAAAAAGGCTCTTCAGTGAGACAGTCTTTTCCCAGAGGATGCTGCAAGACTCTGCTCGGTTACAATTTTGTGATCCCAGTGAGTATGCTTGGGTTAAGATAATTCTTTCAATGCATCATGGATATGACATTAAAGGCTGAAAGATTAACTCACCTTACTATCCCTGTAGGTAAATGCTGTACAACAGCCGCTTGGCTTGAATTACATCCTGCTCAGTCATTTGCATCTGTCATTGTCACTCACTTGCACACTTGTAAAAAGTCACCTACTACCCACTTGCTACTTTATCATTATTATTGCTACGTTTTGTCACTTTAGTCACTTTAGCAAATTTGTTTATCTTTTTTTTTTTGTCTTTTTTATTTTTCTGTTGTATTTGATGCGTATTGTCTTGTGCTGTTGTACACACTTAAATTTCCCCCTTGGGGATCAATAAAGTATATCTTATCTTATCTTAACTTATCTTAAAATACGGTTTGTGCACTCTACCCATCAGAATAGACCCACAGTACCTAGCATTAACATTAGCACATTAGGAGCAGTGAGCTGCCAGTGAAGATGTATATCCCAGTTTTTGATGGTTAGGGAAATATGACGTGGAAAGAACATGCAAACTCAGCTTCCCATGGGATGTAACATACAACAATGTTGGTTAAAGTTAGTGAAAATTCATACTTTCAGTAAAGTAATAAATCCATCAGTTTTTACCCCGAGGGGTATTATAATCGTTTTGTTGTCTGTCCATCTGTCTGTCCATTCAACAATATAATTGCATTATCTGAAGAATGCACTAAGACATCTGCACCAAATTTATACTGTGGATGCATGTTGGCATGGAGCAGAAGCCTATTGAAAATCAGTGACCTTGACCTACTTTTTTTAAGGTCAATGACGATATGTCTTTTTAATGATACTTAAAATGCCAATACCAGTGTTATAAGGATTGGTTTTACTGAATAGTTCACTACATATTGTGCAATAGAGACCCTTAAATGTCATTTGTAACATTCTATACTTCCATTATTTTAATACTTCATCATTGTAATCAACAGTGTCAGTGAATGTGGCATTGTGTTGCCTAATGTGGACCAATCCCAGGAGTCACTGCACAGATGTACATTATATGGAAACACAAAAGCATTATGATACTTTGGCAGCAACAAGGATGAAGACCCCATGGTTCCTTGACTTCTTATTTTCCAAAGCAATGACATAATCGTATTATCCGAAGAATGCATTGACGTATCTGCACCATATTTATTCTGTGGATGCGTCTTGGCATGGAGCTGAAGCCTTTTGAAAGTCAGTGACCTTGAGCTACTTTTTCAAGGTCAAATGTCCTTGTGCCTTGTGCAGTTAAAATATCTGAGTACTTTCACATGTAAATATGTATGTAATAAGTTTTACACAAAGACACTCTAATCTAAATTATAGAGCAGTAACTTTCAACAGAATCTTACAGTATATTTGGCTGAGGGGGATTAAAAGTGCGCAGCATGTTACGTTTAATATATGTATAATGGTCACTGCATAGACCTGCATGTCTTTCAGGCCTGTTTATCCAGGGTTTCTTTATGTTTCTGTGCATGTTGAATTGTAGGCTGTGCTACATTTAATATCCTCCCATCTGTTCTGTTATTACTGTTGTGTTTTTTGTTCTGCTCCAGCAATGACCCATCTTCCCCACAGCAAGGTTTCAATTTTCATCCTAGCCCATCAGCTCACTACAAGACAAGTCTAAATGTTTTCTTTATGGGCGTCTCAGTTGCTGAGTAAACACGCACACACATTACCCAGAAAGTGATAAATTGGTCTCTCTCTGATAGTGGAATCGCTTTGTCTAAATTTTCCAAGATTTCTCTGTCTGCACAAAACAACAGTGATGACTCTTACACCAAACAGCTCCCAGGAGAGACAGAAACATGGACTTCTCCAAAGAGAAACCCATCACTAAAAAGGTACAGATTACTTCCAGACTGCATTTACATTGGCAACACCCTCCTCTCTTATTTTTGAGAAGCAACAGAATAAATAAAGATGTCTGTATACGTGTTTCTGGGTTCAGCATTTGAATGTGTTGGGATGAGAAACCTGACAGTGGATGTTGTGTTTTAAGGAAAAGGGGAGATATTCTTGGTTTTATGCCAATAACAATGCACTGCAGGATTCAGAGATGAACCACCCAAAAGAAAAGGCCTTAATACAACTCCACGCAGCAACATGGCCCATCCAAACAGCTGCCCTTGGCTGGCACAAATGGAACTATGGCACCAGAGCGACTTCAGCCTCAGTCAGACCCGTCATCCGTCACGCCGCCCCGCCTGATGCCAGACGCCAGCTCCACTGAGGCCACTCTGCAGCTGTTGGGGGGGTAAGGGAGTGTTGAGGTGAGGAAATGGGATTGAATTGTTTCTAAATGTCAGGAAATTCAGTACAGCTGTCGAACAAATGAAGGCAGTGGACATAGGAGGGGGTATTCCAGGCTAATTAAAGCTGGGCTTATTGTGGAAAGCCTGACTTCATTACAGTTGACTCAGGTTTAGGACGTTTTATAAAAACAACTCCAAGCTAACATGAACAGAACTGAGTCGACACACATCATGTTCACAAAGATTGTGTTGGACAGCCTGTGTATTCACAGCCAGAGGTTATTAAAATGATGGAAAAACTGTAAATAAAAAAAATAAATCACAACAAACAAAATTTCCAGTACAGAATTTTATCAAACAGACATTACAGAGCAAAAACACTAATGATTTTTTTGTTCCAATTGTAAAAACACGTAGACTCAAGGATCTCAGGAAGAGACTGTTGTTCCAATATTTTTCATATTTGTTCCACCGGAAGTGTAACCTTCGCTACTTTAGGAAACGTCTGCGTGATGCAAAGGACAAAATGGTGTCTCTTTATCTGCCCAGGAGACCCATAGAATCTAAGGAGCCAGGGTTAAAACCCCAACTGCTGGGAATGGGGGGTACCCCACAATTTAAAAGGACTTACCACTTGAAGTCAGTGTCGGGGAAACACAACAGGAGAATGAAGAAAAAGTCACCAAGAGAAGGGTTGAGTTTTAAAAAAGTTTAGTACAAAATCTGGTTTATTAAAACAGCAAAAGTTTACAAAAAAACAAAACTTGTGAATTATCAGAGAAGGCAGTTTACCACTAGTATCTCTATAAAACACACACTTGTCAAAACAAGAAAACCCCCCAGGGCGTCTCCTTCATTACGTTTTATAGTCTTTAGTGATTGTTGGAGACTCCCCTTTCTCTGTGACCTCATTAATACAAGACTCACAATTGGTTAATAATAACACATGGGCAAAGCATATCCGTTATACGTCATTTGTTCAGCATTATTTCTAAGAAAAGCTTATAACAAAAGTTCATCTAAGTTCAGCTTGTGCTGTGTACGCCTGTCAATCAACTTTGGTTAGGCATCTAAGCCCAAAACATAAAATAACTCTCTTTCTACATAGTCTAACTGCATGCGATCTAAGTCTCAACACCTGCACTGTTAGGCTAGCATGTCTTGACCACAAAAATCGCCTAGTTCGTATTCAGTTTTTTCCGCTCTGTACTCTCTTTACCACAACTACTTTCTAAAGATGTAAAAATAGATCTTTTAGGTAGAATCTGACCTCTGCTCTTAGTTCATCGCAGGCAGGTGTTAGTTCAATCAAAACCACACACACACACACACACACACACACACACAAATCAAACCTGACTGTTCAGTACCTCTTAAAATAAAAATACAACATATAGTTGGAAAATATAACTCAGAATATAACTGAAGACTTGCAAAAATAAAAAGACTCTTCAAGCAAAACAACTTTGTAATGTAAAGATTAAGCAGACAACTAATGATGTTACTTTTCCTCTCCTCAATTTTGGTTCATGATGCATGATGTATGATATGCACCTGACATTAAAATTAAAAAATTAAAAATTAAAAATTTAAAGTCACATTCAACTACCATTTAAAACGATCCGTTTAACACAATGTGCTGATGCTTTTATTCAAGTAATTTTTCAAGCAATATATTAAACCTTTCATACGTCTCCTTAAAACCTTGAACCATGTATCTATGTATAAATATCCCTTCTGGCATAAAAAACCAAAAAAAAAAAAAAAAGGTACACTAATCATCAAATAATGTTTCAGCAAGAAAAAAAAAATGTAGATTTGTGGTTTAAAAGGACTCATTTGTGGAGCTACATCATCTAATATCACACACATACTAACATATCATATGTTTAATACAATTTACATTAAACACCATTTTTTCCAATGTCATTCAGTGTTTAAAGTCCATAGATAAATAATTGTGATCTTTTTTAATGGAGTAAAATTACCATGCTGTACACACTACTGTCAAATGTTGAAGTCAAATGTGAATTAATGCAGGTTCATACTTTTGATCTAAGACATCCCCGAGGCAAATGTTACTCTTTTACATTTGCTACATTTGTCTGACAGCCGTAGTTACTTTTCACATTGCAATTTTTCATCCTTTTTCCATCCAGTGAAAACAGTGTTTCTCCAAATGTCTTGATTTTGAGTGTTTGTGATAAACTGAGGGAGTAAGGACTGACAGCTTTATGTGGTGTCAAAATTTCCCTCTCAAGATAAATTAACTTTTTAAATCCCTTTGGATTCGGTGGACTGTGCATTGTCACAAAGCTGGAAACAACCCTGTTTTTCTGAACTCATGAAAAGTTAACATTTTCAAGATACATGCAACAAATGTGATCACATAGAATATGCTAAATGTTTATAGTTGAAGCTCCTAACAGTATCTAAAGCAGTCCAAATAAACTCATTGCAATAAAATCCAGAAATTCACCAGTAACAAGCTTAAATACTATAATAAATAAACCACTAACATTATATATTCACTAAAGTAAGGCATTATATGCAGAACCTTTACTTACAGTAAAGTACATTATATTCAGTGCGGTATTTAGTCATTTCACTTTTCTAATCAAAAAATAGCACAAGCAATAATTATTATTGATAGTATACATAAGATGCTTCAGGGTTTATGAATTTATATTTATTACAGTTGACATTTGCACTTGTTGCAGAAATAACAGCCCTGAGATACATATAATGAGCTTCTGTTTTAGATTTAGCAAATTCAAGTAACTGCAGTTATTGATTTACTTTGAGTAATGGCCATATGGTGAAGAACAGGAGCAAAAAGTCAGAGGAAGTCACTTCTTCCATTCTGATAAGAAGATGCCCCCATTAATGAATCCCAATGGCTGAGACAAAGCCCTGACTCTGCAGGCCTTGTTTGTCAAAGTCTAGCAGAGCAGAAACTAAACTTTGTGTCTAGATATCACCGTCAGCAAGGTAGACAATACCGGATGCTCTTTGTTTGGATTTGGCTGAAGTTACCATTAAAGCAAAAATCCAAGCCAAACACCAAAAGCCATGTTTTCAAAGTCAGTTTCAGAAAATTAGAGTGATGATGATGATAATGAAAATATGAAAAAGGAGGAGAAAGAGGGGAGGAGAGGAGGGAGGGGGGAGGAGAGGAAGAAAAAGAAAGTAAAGGCTGTCACTTGGATTTGGGATTTTGCTTTTTTTTTGTCTCTCCTTTTCCCTTTTCCTTTCCTTTCTTTCTAGCCTCTTTTTTCCCTTAACCTTCTTTCTATACCATTATTTAAAACCCTTTACTGATTTTTCACTTTTGTCCCTTGTACTTACTAGATTGTTAATTTTGTTTTCATCTACTCTTCTGTCTCCACCTGAATATGCCCAACCAGCACAAAATAACCATAAATAATCACACACACACACGCACACACACACACACACACACACACACACACACACACACACAAGCACATGCAGGCACTCAAACACACCTGTAAATAGCCCTCTGTTTGCACCCATCTTTGTTTTGCCTAATGTCTTATGTCTTATGAACTTTTTTTTTTTTGTGGTCTGTTTGTTTGTTTTCATTACCCCTGTCACAATTACGGTGGCCCAGAGGTGCAACAGGCCAAAAAATTATCCACTAGACGAAAAAAATTATCTACTACAAGAAAAAAAAGAGAACAGCCTAAAAAAATTATCCACTAGATGAAAGAAATTATCTACAACAAGAAAAAAAAGAGAACAGCCTAAAAAAATTATCCACGAGATGAAAAAAATTATCTACTATAAGAAAAAAAAAAAGAGAAAAACAGACATAAAAAATTATCCACTATAAGGAAAAAAAAAGAGAACAGCCTAAAAAAATTATCCACTAGATGAAAAAAATTATCTACTACAAGAAAAAAAAAAAGAGAACAGCCTAAAAAAATTATCCACTAGATGAAAAAAATTATCTACTTCAAGAAAAAAAAGAGAACAGCCTAAAAAAATTATCCACTATAAGAAAAAAAGAGAACAGCCTAAAAAAAAATTATCCACTACATGAAAAAAATTATCTACTACAAGAAAAAAAAAGAGAACAGCCTAAAAAAATTATCCACTAGATGAAAAAAATTATCTCCTACAAGAAAAAAAAGAGAACAGCCCAAAAAAAATTATCCACTGTAAGAAAAAAAAAGAGAACAGCCTAAAATAAATTATCCACTAGATGAAAAAAAAAATCCCCTATAAGAAAAAAAAAGAGACCAGCCAAAAAAATTATCCACTAAAAGAAAAAAAAGAGAACAGGCAAAAAAAAATTATCTACTAGCCCAAAAAATTATTCACTATAAGAAAATAAAAGAACAGGTGAAAAAATGTATCTACTATGAGAAAAAAAAGAGAGCAGCCCAAAAAAATATCCACTATAAGAAAAAAAAAACATCATCCACCTTTTCAATTACGGGGGCGCTGTTTACCCGAAAGGTGTCTTGCTTTAAAATTAAGACCACCACAAAAAATAAAAGGATAGGCTGAAAAATTTTAAGGCTTTCGGCTAATGTGGCTAATGCTAAGGAAGTACCCCACCGGAAGTGGAGGTCGTGCGCTAAAAAATAAAGTTATTTTAAAATATAGATATTTCCATTAATATAGTTTGCAAAGCAGTTAAATGATTAAATACGGTTCCAGTGTCTGCTCAAGGTTAGGCATGGGCGTTAAATGGTTAAGGTTAGGGTTAGGGTATGGTTGGGGTTAGTTTTCAGTGGTAATGGCCCTTGTGTGCACTGTGTGAAGGTTCGTTGCTAAGCTAATGCTAACGCGAAAAGTTGACGGCAACTTTGTGAACTACCAGTGCGAGTAAACAATTGTGTGATTACGGTGTTGAATTGTTCAACTGCCTGACATTCAATATCATTTTTGATGAATATTCGCTACAAGAAGTTCTAAAATTATTTTATTTTGAGAGGAGGAGAAGAGGAGCTTCCTGTGGAGCTCCACTATCATGGCATCGCCCATTTGTTGAGAGACAGCAAGTGCATATTGCGGCACCGACACCTGGTGCCGTGGCACCTCGGCTGGTGCAGCGAGGTACCGTGGCACCTCGGCTGGTGCCGCGACGTACTGCGGTACCACGGCTCGGTGCCAGGTACCCCAGCACGGCACCGCGTACCATGGCTCGGTACCACAGCTCAGCTCGTTGCCAGGTGCCGAGGCACTGCGGTACCACGGCACACATCTTTATCTCCACAAAATGTCCTTCTTGATCTAGTGTTAGTGAAGACACTCCGTTTGAGTTGAGGAGGAGAGGTCTACCTGCAAACAAATGGGCAATGCCATGATAGTGGAGCTCCACAGGAAGCTCCTCTTCTCCTCCTCTCAAAATAAAATAACACAAAGTTGCCGTCAACTTTTCGCGTTAGCATTAGCTTAGCAACGAACCTTCACACAGTGCACACAAGGGCCATTTACCACTGAAAACTAACCCCAACCATACCCTAACCCTAACCATAACCATTTAACGCCCATGCCTAACCTTGAGCAGACACTGGAACCGTATTTAATCATTTAACTGCTTTGCAAACTATATTAATGGAAATACCTATATTTTAAAATAATTTTATTTTTTAGCGCACGACCTCCACTTCCGGTGGGGTACTTCCTTAGCATTAGCCACATTAGCCGAAAGCCTTAAAATTTTTCAGCCTATCCTTTTATTTTTTGTGGTGGTCTTAATTTTAAAGCAAGGCACCTTTCGGGTAAACAGCGCCCCTGTAATTGAAAAGGTGGATGATGTTTTTTTTTTTCTTATAGTGGATATTTTTTTGGGCTGCTCTCTTTTTTTTCTCATAGTAGATACATTTTTTCACCTGTTCTTTTTTTTTTTCTTATAGTGAATAATTTTTTGGGCTAGTAGATAATTTTTTTTGCCTGTTCTCTTTTTTTTTCTTTTAGTGGATATTTTTTTTGGCTGGTCTCTTTTTTTCTTATAGGGGATTTTTTTTTTTCATCTAGTGGATAATTTATTTTAGGCTGTTCTCTTTTTTTTTTCTTACAGTGGATAATTTTTTTTAGGCTGTTCTCTTTTTTTTCTTGTAGTAGATAATTTTTTTCATCTAGTGGATAATTTTTTTAGGCTGTTCTCTTTTTTTTTCTTGTAGTAGATAATTTTTTTCATCTAGTGGATAATTTTTTTTAGGCTGTTCTCTTTTTTTTCTTATAGTGGATAATTTTTTTAGGCTGTTCTCTTTTTTTTCTTGAAGTAGATAATTTTTTTCATCTAGTGGATAATTTTTTTAGGCTGTTCTCTTTTTTTTCTTGTAGTAGATAATTTTTTTCATCTAGTGGATAATTTTTTTAGGCTGTTCTCTTTTTTTTCTTATAGTGGATAATTTTTTTGGGCTGTTCTCTTTTTTTTCTTGTAGTAGATAATTTTTTTCATCTAGTGGATAATTTTTTTAGGCTGTTCTCTTTTTTTTTTCTTGTAGTAGATAATTTTTTTCGTCTAGTGGATAATTTTTTGGCCTGTTGCACCTCTGGGCCACCGTACACAATATTTGTCCAGAACTAGATAAATAAAAGTTGAAAAAAAAAAAGTCAGATAAGGGCAGAATTTTATCCACCGGAGACAATTACAGAACAATGCCATTTAGGGCTTGACCACGCTTTGCTTTGCAGAGGCTATAAACCTCCCCCTTCCCCTGAGTACAATGTAATACTAGTAAAAAAGAACATCGTGTTCAGTCAGATGCAACCACTATCCTTGAATCATAATCTGTCCATGCAGTTCTCTAAAATATAAGCCAACTTTACAAGTTGTACGATGCTGTACCAAATAAGTAGCAGCTACACATTATTCTTGTTAGCCAGTGATGAAAAAAGTATTCAGATCCTTTCCTTAAATCAGATGTGAACTGGATGTGGTTCTTCTACTCTGTATCTCGACATGGAAGTTGAAAAAGTGGCAAAAATGTTAATTTCATCTGTATTTATATTTAGTCTTATGATCTGGACTAAGAAGAAAGAGCTGCAGAAGGAATGTTTATATTCAACTTTTTTTCTTGCCTAATTTTAGTATTTAAAATTGAATATTAATAACACACAGTGAAAGTACAGTGATTAGTATGTTTCAGTTCTAACAAGTTCTTAAACCCTAACTGATGCAGCGAGTAGCTTTTCATTTCCGAAACACCACTGATTGTCAACTCGTATGCCCATGAGCAGGGCACAGACCCACAGCATTACTTCAGGGGAACTCCTCTGAGCTTTGTTGATCAAGACCTTTGTTGATGCTTCATGGAACCCCAGACATACTTGACATTCAGCACAAAGCCAGTTTCTCCCCTGGCCTTGAGGAATGCTGGCTGGGTGACAGCGGCCTGGATCTAGGCTAATAAAGAATGTGTCCATTGTAATAACAGTCAGATCTTCCTTTTCTGTGGAGCACCACCACCGCCTGCTCCACAGACAGCTGTTGTCTGGAGGCTAAAGGCTATGACACATTTTTCTCCTGCAGGAATCTACTCACACTGGCTTTATTCATGGGACAATGCTTGTGATTTCGGCAGCATTTGAATCAGTAATAGCCATGATGAGAAATCTCATAAGATAAGTGTTGTGTGCTTACATGCAGAGGGTGACCCATCTTCACTCAGTTCAAAACACTCTGTAACCTCTGCACAGTAACTTAAATAGGCCAGTGATCCAATCCAATCTGAACAAAAGAAGGAGGTTATTATCATGTCTGCCATCAGACAGGGACCAGCATGATGGGTGTCATGTGTTTGCTTCATCTCCGAATCCCAGCAAAAACAAAACACAAATTTCCTTTCAAAGCAAGAGTTTATCTTGACCAAGTCGTCATCATGCAGTACATTCAGTATACTGAAATTGATAATCATCTTCCATTTCCTTCTTTTTGTTTTCCAGAAGACAAGATGTATCCAAGAACAGATTTCATTTTGTTCAATGTGTGAAAACTGAGACGGACATTCATCCGCCTGGTGATCTGAAGTTTTCCAGAATAAACTCGATGATAGTTACCAGCGGAAAAGACCACAACAAAGAAAAGAAAACATCGATCAGTTTCCAGAAAGAAACTAATCTGTGACTAATTTAAGAAAGTCAATTTAAAAAAAAAATTATTTTTATATTTATTTTCATTGTCAGTCATGTGTACATTTATATTAATTGTGTTCAAATTGTGATTGAATTGGGGGTTTTTAAGATTCTGTTGCTGCCAAAGTTAATAACTTGCTAAAAACCACAGTGTGACATTTATTGCAGTTAAAGATGGAGATTACACTAACTCCAAACCAGAAATGCTTATTGGTGACTGTTTAGAGCCCACTTGGATAAACAACAGGCCAGAATCCAATGGTTGAAAAATGGAAAATAAAATTCAAGATGAAAGGTGTGATTTATCATCCAAACCATACCCATGATGACAAACAGTTCAGTACATTGAATAACATACATGCAAAAGCCTTTCCAAACATTCAAGCATTAATCTTATATAAAAACATTAAAGGATTCTAAACATTAGGATTCTATATCTGAGAGACTGTGGTGTTAAAATGGTGTGAGTCTGGAAAATGTAGAGATGCTAAGAGTTTCTCTTTGAAATAAGAGGGTCTTATTGTTTTTATCCAAGTTTATCTTAGATGATACTCAATGTAAGTGCATTTAAAGATTTTTTCATATATTAAAAAAAAAGGTCATGTAGGTAATTCTCCTGTCAGTGTCCCCTGACCACGGTGCTGACGAAGATCTGGAGTTGGTCTCCAAGTCCCCTTAATGTCAGCTCACTGCTCCTAATGTGCTAATTGCTAATGCTAGGTATTGTGTACATTAGGACGAGTAAAATGCAAAGAGTGAATTTCCCTACAGGGACAATAAAGTTAACCTTTAACCTTTGAAAGGGACCACTGAGTTATTTGTCTCTAAAATGCACCAGGCTCCACTGGTCCTAGTTTTGGATGCACTTCCTGTGGTCTGGTGACGTAGTTTCAAATGCTCTTTATGAGTTTTTCCTACATATATGAAACCACTTTGGCACTTGATGAGAATGATCATGTCTTGTAATCGCGTGTATGTGCTAGTCTTATCTGTAAAACAACAGTGAGTGCATGAACCACACTATCAAGTGAATTAAATCACCACAAACATGACTCCAATGAATGGGAATGTCAACCTGTGTTTGATGAATATGGAAATAGGGCCTGTTTGCATGCTTGACCTTATGGCTTGTTCTGCAGCTGCAATGTGGACAGAATTTAGCAATGCTTCATCTAATGATGAAGGTAGGAATTCACTGGACTGCATTGTTACTATTTAATATATTATATTTATCTTCTGAAATATAGTGAAATAGGTTGTTGCCCTTTTAAATGATGATATACAGACTGTGCTCTTGAGAATAGGTTTCTATATCTCATTCTAATTGTTCTTTGGCTTACAGTCTTTGTGATGTGAAAACATGAAAAAAAAACAAAAAAAAAAAAACATTGCTTGCAGGTGAATGGTAAATGGTCAGTACTTATATAGTGCTTTTCCACACTTTCATGGTGCCCAAAGCGCTTTACAAAGCCTCACATTCACCCATTCATGCACACACCAGTAGGCGGCTGCCCCCATGCAAGGCACTGCCAGACCCTACTGGGAGCAATTTAGGGTTCAGTGTGTTGCCCAAGGACACTTTGACATGTGGACAGTCAGAGGCATGATTCGAGCCGCCGACCCTTTGGTTATTGGACGAACCGCTCCTGCAGCTGAGCCACAGCCGCTGTGAACACTGCAGCGCTATGATATCGCCCTTGAGAATGACCCACATTTAAAGGGACTCACTTCTCCATCCAAGTGTGGTCACACTCCTGTCAACAAATGTGATGCATCGAAGCCAACTGCTGCTTAAATCAATTTCCCTCCGGTGTCCAAAGGGGAAAACCCTGTGTAATCCCCTCTGGCCAGTTCACACTAACACCCATCCAGTGGAACAGATCCATTTCACCTCTGGCTCTGTTGAGGTTTGGCATTTTTAATGCACTTAATACCTCCAGTTCCATAGGGACGTGTCAAATATTCAGCACCTAACCCTCCTCTCACACATGTCAAATTACCAGACCTCAAAGTGCAGAGCTGACAAAAGACAACAGAGTGTTATGAAACATGAGGTGAGCTTCATAATGACTCATGTTTTGTTGAATGGATGGTGGAGGCTGATGTATCTCACAGCCTCTCCTGCATCATGTTCCAAAAATATTGTTTACATTTGTCATCATCTGCGCTCAAGATGTGGTTAATTTGATTAGTAAGGAATGCAATTGACACCCTGAAAACACATATGGTGGGTTTTGAAAAACAAAGGAAATCTTATCTCTGCCCTTTTCAGGTGGCCTTGTGCACTGTCCTAAGAGAACAAGCATTCAGAACAAAGACAAAAGGCTTTGGTCACCTCACCAAGGCCTCAAAGCTTCCTCACAGTTTACACAAAATGCCAAATATTCCTGCTGTCAGCTTTTATGCACGGCTTCAGTGCAGGGGATAAAAGTGAACTGTAATTCTCTCTCTAGAGACAAGGGGACAAGAACAGAGACGCCCAGACTTCCACCATAGCAGTGATTTCACCCAGTGGCGTGGCCATGCCAAGGATATCAATGAAAGGAATCCAGATTCTGTGTTCTGCACTCCTTGGAGACAGAGATCATGTGGCGGATCACAGCACGCTGAATGATAAGGAGTGAAATATAAAAGTAGACTTACTGCCAGATGTTGGCAGAGAATGCTTCATTTCACTTGTAAAACAGAGAGGGGGAAGCAAAGTGAGCATGAAAGCATGAATAATTCCAGGACATTCTTTCTTGGGAATTGTCTGAAGTCTCTTATGAAAGAAGTGTGGATGTATCTGGACTCCTGAAAGCCTAAAATACTGTCTGGTGAGCAAGTGTATGACCACAGATAGTAAACTAAAACAATCTGACTTATTTATGGAACCTAATAAACATCACAGCTCATACAGAAGTTATTCTTCTTCAGCCTTTTTTTCCTATTCAGGTTTACAGGCAGTGTTGTGTTTGTGTTTCTTTGGTAACTTTTAAACACCAAAACCAAGGAGTAAAATGAAGCATTTTACACACTAAGCTTTACTGTATGTCCTGCTATTGAAACTCAACAGAAAACAGCAAAAGAGCTTTAAAAGTTGGCAAATTAATAGGTGGAAAATTTTAGCCTGTTTTTGTGACACATTGGATGTTTCCTCTGGCACTGCTTCTAAGCAACATTTATGTGTGTGGATTAAATTTATCATGGTTCAACACACAAAACAACTGCATAGCACTTTAATATTCTTTCACTCCATCAGTTATGTTGATGTTTCCTGGTAAAAGAAAACAGCGTCATCAGGGAGTATTAGCGAATTGTATAATGTAACACAAAGGGCAACAAACTGATAGTTTGCTGTTGTTCCATATCAGTAATAATGTCAAGTGCATCCCTTCCTGTAAAAGGAAATGGTCTGTAAAAGCCTCTCATGAACTCTTACTAGGTTCAGTTCTGCAGAACGGCATAAGTGAACGGCAGACACAGAGACAAAGTGGACATTTCTATGCTAAGGGGAATCAGAATCAGGTTTCAAGATCTGAGTTTGTTTTATTACCACATGACAAGGCTGCTGGGATTAATCACAGTGCAATGGGAACAGTTGTAATATAACACAACATATAACACTGGTGCAAACATTAGACATAACATGAGTGGAAAAGTAAGGACTAAAGTGCAAACAGTTAAAGTTACGTGATACATTACAATCAGTGATACACACATGCAGCATGGTCAGTGTAATCCATTGCGTGTGTTGTGCAAAGTGTGTGGATGTGGAGAAGATCATGCCGAGCAGTGAGTGTGGACAGCAGAATGGCCTCTGCTTAGAGCGAGTCTGCAGACCTGCAGCACAATCAGCACATGAAATCAGATACGGAGCACTGTTCAGAGTGAATGCCAGATCTGTGCTGTGTGCAGTATTAGCTCACATCAGGTACATGATGTGTTTTTAAATTGTATTAAACTTGATATTGGATACAGCAAGCAAAATGAGGAAACTTTATTTGTATAAAAGGTACATTTCAGAAATAGCAGCTGAACAAATTTTGAGGTACATAATAGTAAAGATAAAAGTATGAAAAACGTGTAACTCAACTAGGGATGCACCAATACCACTTCTTTCCAGACCAAGTACAAGTCCAAGTACTTACATTTGATTACTTGCTGATACCAAGTACCGACATGAGTTCTTAATAATACCATTACAGTTCTTAGTTACTTTTGAAAATGCACTTTATTGTCATTGTCATTAATCTTACTGTAACAAAGTGCTGCTACTGACATTTAAAGCGTTGGAATGAGCGTTTCTCAATCATTCCACCAGAGGGCGCTGCTCTTGATTAGCCATACTTGCTAAATACCACGAAGAGGAGTAAAGTTTGCGACAAATAAAAATAAAAACAAACATGGCGACGACAGAGGATGTAATACTAATGCAGATGCTAATGTTGATATTGATGAGGGTAGTTGTCATAAATAATTCAGTAGTTTTTCTCGAGCTCACACAGTCGCTCTCTGAAAAGATCCGCTACCACCACAGTTCCTGGTGGTACTGCTCCAAATTGTCCATCTGGGTACACATCTGCGAGCACCCGGAAAACGGACAGAATTGTGTACAGAATGTAAGCAGAGGATGAACATTATGCTCCATTCGTATCTGTCTGTCTTTAACCCATAAAGACCCAACGAGCCACTGACGACCAAAACCATCTACTGATCTAAAATATTTAATAACTTCTGAACCACTAATCCTATGAATCCATGTAAATAATTGGTGTACAATACAGTTTGTCATCTCTTCATGGTCATCAGATATGATCCAATTGAATGTTCAGAGGCTCCGTAGTGAATGTAGAAACATCGTCATCTTCTACAACATTGATTCACCAGTAAAACCCATGGAGTTAGATCAGTGACAGTGGATGGAGACACTTATTTTATGTTCAGTTAATGATCTATTTTGCTGAAAAATTGACCTTTTTCTTCAGTTTGCTCTGTTTTGGATATAACAATGCTTAAGTTTAATCTGAGCTTTAATGAACATTTACATGAACAGTGAATTCAGTATAGGAAAATACTGGATTTTCACTCAAAAATGCAAAATACAGAACACAATATTGGAGTAAATGGTGATAAATCCCTTAGGAAAGGTTAAAAATAGAGAAAAAATCATTTGGGAACATCCACAAAAGCAGCACTGGGTCTTTATGGGTTAACATAACTTTCAGTCACCGTTACTTTTGTCACCATTGTTTATATTGAAAAATCTCCACACTGCTGACATCACTCCTCCGCCATGGAGCTTCTGCACTTAATTGTGAATGACACGCTGCTGTAAAGTGGTATCAGTGTGTTTGCATTAGAGCACTTTTACAAGTACGAGTAGAAGTACATGCGCTCAGTATCGGACCGATACTCGATACTGGTATCAGCATCGTTGCATCCCCTAAACTCAACCCATTAATAAAATCTGTTAAAACTGACCAGTAAATATTGATGACATGAATCAAAACTAGAGAGATGGGTACAGGAGTAATACATTTGTGTGCACAGCCAAGTGTCTTTCAGGTCATTTTAATGTTTGACTAAACTCTAAATGGAAGTTCCCTCCCGTCTCCCTGGTGATAACCTATGACCTGTCCACTCACCCACAGCAAAGTTGTCACATGGCAGTCTAACGTTCCCCACATACCTGAATCAGCATCTGGTGATTGGCCTCATACTCCATTAAACAACAGTCTCACATGAAGGGACTAAAAACAGAGGTTTAATGAGCTGAGCAGGACAGGACTTTTTATCAGTGACGTTTGTAGCAGGTTAATTGTGTACTTTAAGTTCACTGTGCAGTCCTGACAGCATCACTCACTCAAGGTGATTTGGCAACTGAGTGAAAATTACTGAAAGAGAAAAAAAAGAAAAGGAAATGAAAGTGAGAACACCTAGGGTGCAAATGTTGAATCCTCAAAGTTTAGTGATTTGGTGAGTGGCCCCAGCAAAAGCTTTAGGAGCCAAATAAACACTCATTTGATCCCATGACCAGACGTGAACATATTCACACAGAAATCAAAACTGCAGCCCTCAATAGTTTTTAAGCATCATTGGGCAAAAATTCCACAACTCCCTTTCAATACATTTTAATTAACAGGGTCTAAGAGGATGAAAGGATGTCTGTATTTTCAGGGTACAGAAAATCTACCAAATGACAACACAATTTTAGCTCATTTTTTTTTCAGACATGTGGGTGGAGTTCATGGGAATCAGATTTTGTCAGATACCACCAGGACATGACTCTGTTGCTCTACGATTAGTCTTGGTACAAAAGCTTGGAAAAGTGGTTTCATTTTTACAAAAATGGCTTGAAAAAACATCCCCTTCTTCTGTATTTATATTCAGTCTTTTGATTTGGTCAGAGAAGAGAGAGCTGCAGAAAGAAGGTATATATTTCCAAAGTTTGTTTTTTTTTCTTCCTGATTTCAGTTCTTGAAGCTAGAATTAAGTGTAAAAGAAAATGAACATGTCAACAATGAATGCTGGCATGAAGTAGAAGGCACAGGATGAGTATTATCTATATCATAATACTGGAAGGTCTCAGAGTGTGTGTGTCGGCACAATTTTGACAAATTGCAACATTTTTACCTGGCAAGTTTAGTACCTACAGTTGAGGAATAGTCCCATCTCCACATTAAATATCTCGGCAAGTTGATAGGACCAATATTTTCGGAGATATTAGTCATTTTGGAATACAATCGCCTTACAGTCATGTGACTCGCTTGACGGGAAGTGCAGTACCACACTGCATGACGGGAAACAAAGTTAAAAACAGGAACAACGCATTTACTAACCCCAGTCCCTACATATCAGTATTAATATGACCCTGTGGTTCCCCACACGTCAACACGCTAGTATTACAATATTTCACATTTTTTCATTCAGAGATATATTTGCTATAATAGCATCATAAGAATTTCCCATCCAACAACATTAAGTGGGGCAGTGGTGAAGACTCCTGACAATAGACAAATAAAATACAATAATACATGTTTGATAGAACCAATAAATAATTCAGAAATCAAATAAATAAATAGAACACTGGGCACTTCTAACATAAGTTGACAGGATGTTCCAGTGGTTTGGGCATTAGGAAGTCTGCATTCATGGAGGCCTGGAGAACAACCAAACCGTTAATTCCAGATGACCTGAGGGGTCAGTTGTGTCACAGCTCACAAGTCAGAGAGATGATGGCATCCCAGACCATATGGAGGCTTAACATGGGCTTTAAGATGACTCATACAAATATTTACTGAGTAATTATAACACTTTCATGTCATTGTATGTGTAATCTTATGTAGTTTTTGATGGATTTATATGAAGTTTGGGGTAGTAGTATTATACCCTGCATGGTTTAGTTCTCTGTTTATTTTTTATTTCTTGGCAGAATATATGCACAATGGTGAACAACCAAAACAAAGGCGCTATCACTAGTTATTTATTGTTTTTATTTATTTTAATATGATAGACAATGAAGGAAATTTCTACGGTAAAGAATTTGACACAAAGTAAGGAAGGGGCAGGAGTAGATAAGCTTTTGCTTCTTTCGGTTCCTTCTCAAACTGCGTATTATGGGTTGATACATTTATGTTAAATTTATTCTATTTCATTGCTTTTTCTGTGATTAATGACCGTTGATGGGTGCATACATAATTGATTTCTTGCTTTTATTGTTTCTTTTTTTTTTTTACTTCAAAGTTTGAGACAAATGAACTAAACTAAACTTAACTAAGACTTATTTCTAAGATTTCCTGGAAAAAGTAGCGTGTAATACTTGAAGGAAGCGACATGATAAGAAACATCGATAAGGACCACAGACCTGCCAAGTATCAGCTTGGTCGAGGTTAGAACCAAATAAAGGACATGTGCAATAAATATGTTTATGCTCTCATCACACAATGGATAAGCCAACAGATATTTCCCAGAAATGTCACATATTAAATTACTTGTTAAGGGTTTGTTTGAGACATAGGACATCTGGATTGTCCCTCTGGAGTATCAGACCTCTGCCGTGGACACCAGTACGCACCACCAGGTTATAATTAGGTCCTGGAAACCCTTGGCGGAAGATCAGGTATAGAGCTAATTACTATGGAATTGTGTGAAAAAGCAAATAATAATAGTCTGCTCCAGCCTGCACGGTGTCAGAGCATAACAACATGGAATGATGCTAGAGCTGTTACACAAAGTGAGAGTGATTTTCTAATGGAGTCATTTCTCTTCTCCAGATACGGTCGGTAACAGGACATGAGGGAATGAGGGCTTTGTTTGTTAAGCCTGTGGAACCATTTGAAACCTATTATTGATTACTCAACCGTCAGCACTAACAACACACACTGAGCTGAACTTCAAGAGGTCTTCAGGTTCAGTTACTATAAACTGTAAGAGTCTAATGTCAGTAAGGGCATCTTAGCGTGCAGCATGTTGGAGTGTTGAGCTTTGTTATTTAGTAGCTCTAAATGAAGTGATAACATGCCAGCTCATGAGTAAACAGAGCGTGGAAGCAGACCAGAAAACTCATTACAACACAGTCAGAACGGTTCTGCAACCTACAGACAAATATGGTGTTAATATAATTTGTTGTTTAAAGACCTGCTTCTTTTTTGCAGGTATATCAAATGGATGGCAGACATTGCCACCAAATAACGGAGTTTATATCCCAGTTCCATAAGCTTTTAGATTTAGGCATTAAAAGCACTTTTGATAGAATGAGGGGAAAAAGTGTGTTTTGGTTTAAATATTATCATGTACATTATGAGTCCTTGTCACATCTTTGTGAACCAAGTCCTGGTGTGTTTCTTCAACTCCTGCTCTGTCTAGAATCCTTAAATATTTACAAATGAATATTAATGTCTGAGAGGCACCTGTGTAACAATACAGGCTGAGATCCAGACAAAAGGAATGATGTAAATCCACAGGCAAACTCTTTCATCCAGTGACCAGAAAAAAGGCCCAAAACATGGTCAATAAATATGAGGCAGGTAGAAGTACGAAATGGAGCAGGCAAAATGTCCAAAGTAAAATGAACCAAACTGATATGTAATGATTGGTCACAAATGCCCTTATGAACGATGGGTTTGTATGAATCTCCCAGTTTGTACAAAATCTGGAGTTCATAGACATTGGTGGAGACATTAGTTTCTTACGAAGTTGGTGCGTCTGCTTGTAAGTTTCTACAAATAACAGTTTTACTGAAAAAGTAACATACATACACACATACCTGCAGTGACCAAGACTGGACAATAAGTTCAAATAAGTAATCTACAACAACACTGTGTTGAAAACAGTTAGATTATATTATGGACTGTATTAAAATAAACTTGAAGTGAACATTATTCTTACCTGGCAGCACATTTCACGACAGGCATCAGAAGTTTGTCCATATTTTATATTTTTATCTGCCCTGTAATTGAGAATTTAGCTTTATTTATTCATGTTCCCCTTGGCCACGGCTATTATTAGAGATCCAGCCTGTAACTGGCTCCTGATTTTTTTTTTATTTGAGGAAATACAGGTATATTGTTTTGTGATTGGTAATGTACCTATTCTCTTGTTTAATTCGGGGGAGGTTGTCAGAACCAAGGTTGAAAAGTACCACGAGCAGTTATGTAGAAGGTAAAAAATGTTGATAAAAATACATTTTAGTTTTGGAAGCATTGAGATGTCATAAAATTACAATGGCAACATTTTATTCTTGCAATAGCGTTGACATCCTGGTGTGATTTCCAGACTTTTTGGTTTGGTCTGAACAATATTATTTAGTAACTCTAAGCAACGTGTTAATAACCCAGCACATGAGTAAACAGAGTGACGGAAACGGGGCAGTTAACAGGCCTGTTTCACTGCAAATGGCCTCCAGCTAACCCTGTACTTTTCATCAGCTGAAGCTCATGTTAAAATGAATAAACCTGGATTTCCTGATTGTGTATAAAGGTCTTAAGATGGCTTAAAACTAAACACCTCCTGTTACATTAACATTCCATTTTATCATGGCTAAGCTGTTTGCCACCAGGTCACCGTTACTTACAAACAAGTCAGGTTTGTATATTTTCTCTGCAAACATAACACAAAGTGCAAACACTTCCAGTAGCAAATGTTGTAGTCAGATGGTGAACTTCAGGGTGGGCTGTTGCGACACTGGTGCAGCTGTTGACTGTTTTCACAATCATTATCACTGTTTCAAAGCAGTATTAATACAGTGACCTGGTATTGTTGTATGGGAGAATTCATGGGATATTTGCTTATTTTCTGCGCTGAATCAAGCAAAGAACACAGTGAAATTTAGATTTCAGACTGAAATATGAAAAAGTGTGGATGTATTTCTCCCTGTGTGCTTGTTAGTTTAGGAAGCCTAGGTTCAGTGGGACATAAGTCGTTTTGTTTTGGGTTCCAGTTCAGTTTCAGACTCAAACACATTCTTCACAACTCACTCCTACTCTCCCTGCAGAATTGACCCGGCTGTAAAAAAGCAATAATGCTCTACAATTGGATATGAAATACAGGACTGCACCATGCAAAAGAATATTTTCCCAGAGCTCCTACTAAAGTGCAAAAGCTTCCCTTTGAAAAGCACCACGTGCAAACACGGTCTTTATGAGGAATCCATTTATGGGGTCAAAGCACATCATGGATTTTTATAACGCTCATGATTTCACACTAGCAGGAATGTGTGGAAATCCCAGCACTATGCTCCTCCCTGGAGAGATATCTTTCTCCACTGATAAAAACTTCAATCTGTCCTCGGTGAGAGCAGGTAACACCAAGAGGCCTGAACAATCTCACATTCCCACAGACTCCATCAACAGTCCTCTTCCCATGTGCTCTGTGCCCTGCAAGCCAGGACTCACTCAGACATTTGTGCAAAAAGCTGATTGTGAAACGTTTATTTTAACAGTTACTTGAGGACTGAAGCATGTAAAGCTCTGGTTGCATCATGCTCCTGACACACTTACATGTTACTTAATGTACCATGCACAGTGTGTAATGAGCGGTATTAATCACTAAATGTTGCATTTTATCTACAATTTACTTACGGTTTGTAGTTCAGCTAAATGACTGAAGTTTCAAGTACTTACATCCTTACAACCTTAGAGTATCTCTCATCATTTATAAAAGCCAGAACATTCACCAACACCTTGGGTTTTCTGTGCTACTGCCATAAATTTAACAATTGAGTAATTCCACAGGAAACACCAAAGCCAAATGGGTGGATTTGAATAACAGGTTATTCATATTTTTACAGGAACTGATCATGTTAATATGAAGATTCTGTTGCTTTATCTTTAGCACCACCCTCAGGATTTTTAAAAACATGTTAATTAATGAAGACAACTGGCTTATACCTTCATCTTCTTTGTTGGTACTGTTAGCATCAACAATCAACAACAATTTGCAGAGATCATTCTGCAACTACAGTAAACAAATAAAATTCAGCAGGTTCCCTCCCCTAACCTGGAACTGGCTGACGTGTTCACACCAAAAATCAGAGCGTTTGACAACTGAAAATTTGATTCCCAACGGGCACCAAGAAAAACATTGTTTTTCTAAGCAAACTGTAATGACATGAGTGGACGTCACCAGGTTGATCCGTGTTCATCTGCTGAGGTTCCATCTATGGATTTGGCGTCACTGCCTTCTTCTCCGCAGCAGATGTTGTAGCATGGCCTGGTGCAGATAAATAATCATCTGTATTAAGACTACAAATGCTTATAGGTAGTCGATGATGCCGTCCATAGCACTGTTGTAATTTTCTCTGCCATGAACACATCTGCTTTCGTATGGCCTTTTTTGTTTTTGGGTGGCGAAGCAACACCCTCTGTCGATGATGCACCAAGGGTTCGCCTAATGGTATGAACCCATTCACGGGCAAGCACTTCAGTTCCAGATGTAACTGGAACCGGCTCCGACACCAGGCAGGTCAGTCTTAAAACAGCTTAAGAGCCAGAAGAACTTAAAGCAGCATATGACATTCGTTATGTCATTAGTTTTCATCAAATCTATATAACCCCAGTGATAGCTTAAGTAACACAAATCTGTAAGTCTTTCTGTGCTTACCCACCTGACTCACTTCCCTCACAGTGAACAACTTTGATGTGTACTCCATCACAAGCAGTCCATTTGTTTACATACCAAACCGATATGTCACCTGGGCCTTTTTGGAAATTTTGTTGTGAAGCCCATTGTTGGAATGGGAATTCCACGCAGCCGCCGTAGCAACAAACACAGAAACATCTTCATTGCTTCTTGCTGCGTGGAATTCCGAAAAGGCCCGAGTGACAATTGGTTTTGGTTTGGTATGTAAACAAAAAAATGGCTTGTGATGGGGTACACTTCAAAGTTGTTCACCTTGAGGGAAGTGATTCAGGTGCGTAATCATGGAAAGACTAGCAGATTTGTGATACTTAGACTATCACTCGGGTTTTACATGTTTGATGAAAAATTGGTGATGAACGTCATATATATCATGATCTGTGCCGGTGTGACTCTTAGCTCCTCCCTCTGTCATGGTCTGTGCCTGTGTGGTCCTCGGCTCCTCCCTCTCCTCATCTCCTCATTTCATCATTATCAGACTCACCTGCTGGCGCTGCGTGGCTGCAGCCAATTACCTTCCAGCCTATTTAAGACTTAGGTTTGCAGCCATGCAGCGCTGGTCCATTCTGTCACAGTGGGGGAAAAGAGAGGACTCAAATGCGCAGTACTGAAGGGAAAAAACAACACGGGAGGAGAGCCCGGACTCAACATGGTCTGGGGCCCCACATGACATGGGAACGCTGGTAATACAAGGCAGGAAACAACAGGGGACAGAAATGCACCGGAAGGAAGAAACCGGGGTGTGCACCCGACGGCTCTGGGACCTCCCGAACCAACAGGCACGGAGGAGACCGAGCCGCCGGAGCTGCGGACAAGGGTGGAGACAAAGATAAGTCTCGGAAAAGCCAGATATGTAGCTAGGAGGCGCAGAGCGATGGTACAGAAGAGAACTAAGGAAAGACGAACGAAACCAGGAATAAAAAACTAAAACACGGAAAAACGAAAAAACGGGTCCCTTCAGTACCGGCTGAGTCCAGGTTTGGCTGGTCCATTCCTCTTCACTCCACTCCATAACCCGGACACTTGTTCATCTCCTCTACGGACTCTGGCCCAGGTTTTGTGTGTTTTTCTTTATTCATCTTTCTTTACGGACTCTGACCCCGGTTCTGTATTTTCCATTGTTTTGTTTTCTTTTGTGTTTAATAAACTTTTTTTTTTTTCCCTTCAGTACTGCGCATTTGAGTCCTCTCTTTTCCCCCATTGTGACAATATACTGCTTTAAGATGCAAGAACTACAGCCATGAAATACTATTGATCGCTTTATTTTTATCCAAGCATTTGCCCACGAGTTATTTCTGTTTATTGCTGTTTCAGAGGTAAAAAAAAAAGTTCCTCAATATTCACCAAATAATTGGAATATTACCCAATTAAGAATAAAAATGTCTTACATCTTGGTGTCCATTGTCAAGACTAGTGGTACTACTATTGCATCTTGTTTCCAGGATATTAGAGAAGTTGATGTAAATCCTAGTTATTGATAATTGATGTCATGGGCCAGGTGATGTTGTTAAGCAGCAAAACCTTTAGTAGCAGACAGATGTTATGGCAAAACAGTATGTTTACAGGAAACCATGTGTCTCATTTCATTCTGTTTATTTGTGCATTTTCTTTCATAGTCTTTCTTATATTTGACGTTCTGCAGACCCTGTTTTCCTAACCCTAACCAAGTTGTTTTCATGCTTAAATCTAAAAGACACATTGCCTTGTCTGAACATCCACTGGACTATCTCATGAGTCAGAAAATTATGCCTTCCCCTCCCATTGAAAAATAATTGTCCTCAGCTTTATTGTTATTCGATCAGTGGTACTTGACAGAATGAAGTATAATTACCCAGGTCTTGGTTTGTGGCATAGGAAGATCAAGTAGGGTAGAATAAAAACTACCATAAAACATGCAAAAAAATAAATAAAATAAAATAAATTCTTAATATATACAAAATTACACAGTATGCAGCAACAGCACAGTTTCATTTCCACTCATTCACCTTTTTTCATCACTCCTCACTCACCCACTCATCTTCATCACACACCTGTCCTTAATCACCACACACTATTTAAGTTTACTTTACCCTGCTCTCTTTGTCAGTTTGTTTTCCATTTCATCTCCAGCATTTTTCATCAGTGCATTCCTTTGCCTTATTCCTGTTCAGCCATGTCTCTACACCAGGGGTCAACAACCCTGGTCCTCGAGATCCACTGTCCTCCATGTTTTAGATGTTTCCCTCTTCCAGTACACCTGATGGTCATTATCAGGCTTCTGCAGCGCTTGATGATAGGTTTATCATTTGAATCAGGTGTGTTGGAAGAGGGACACATCTAAAACATGCAGGATAGTAGATCTGGAGGATCAGGATTGGTGACCTATGCTCTACATGTTACCTTTGTTTGTCAGCAACCCTGTGTTGCTTCTTAATCGTTCAACTTTGCAAGTCTCGCCATGCACCCTGTTTTTGTGTCTTACTCTGAGCCTTTTTGTTACACTATCGAGTAGGGATGGGAATCGAGAACCAGTTCTTTTTGAGAACCGGTTCCCAGTGGCTGGATTGCTTAGAATCATTTGCCTGCCTGCTTAACGATTCTGCTTATCGATTCCGCCTTCGTTGCGCATGTGTGACGACGTCATGTGCACGCTGCATTGTTTTGGTCAGGACATAGCCAACATGGTGTTGAGGCATAAACGGTCCAAAAAATGACACCAGGGCCACTTGTAACACTTGCAAAGCTTCCATTTCTTCAAAAGGGTGAAATCCATCCAATATGCTCAAACATTTGTCCACACACCATGTCATTCATTTACAGGAATGTCACATATTTGATACACTACTTACCGACACTTGTGAATCTAGTGGCAGAGTGAACACTAGGCCATCATCTGGACCCGGTTCTGGTGCAAGCAACAAGCGTTCTGCCCCCTCAAATACAAGTTTCCAAAGGTAGGGGAAAGGAAATGAGGTGAACAAGAACGGGAGACAAGCTGAGCCGAGCCGGATCCATGCAGTGGAAATGCACCTATAGAGGAATTAGTAAAGCGTCCGAACAGGGCCCGGCATCATTTGTTATTATTTGTGCATACTGTATGTTATATTTTCTGTGCAGAGATGGAAATATAAAATACAGTCAATGCAAACACACCAGTTTGTACTCTTTTATTTCTTCACTCAATGAGAATCGATAAGAGAATCGATAAGGAAATGGATCGATAAGCAAAATCAATTATGGACTTGGAATCGTTTAATTCTTATCGATTCCCATCCCTACTATTGAGTCTGCCTGGGGGTCCTTATTCAATGTGACATATGGTTAAAGTGATGGTGCATTTATCGGCAGCATGAGCAGCAGCAACAGTGAAATAATGTGGCAGTAGTGACTTTAGCAGCATCATGACCTGTTAAGGTGTGTAGTGGACGGTCTATGGGGGCAGTACATGGGGGGTGGAGCAGTTCAGCAGTCTGACTGCATGCGGGTAGAAGCTGTTTTTCAGTCTGTATGTTTTTGCCCAGTTTTTGCACAGCCTCCTGCCAGAGGGCAGCGGGGGTGGGGTCATGGAGGTTACTGTCTGGGTACCTGATCCAGATCCGCTCTGACCAAGCATCAGTATTTGGCAGTATTTGACAATTTGTGAGTGGGAATATGTTGCTCACTCAGAACAGACTGGACTGATCTGGGTTGAGAGCTGTGGTGAAAACCTTTGATAATCTGTTCCATAAAACAAATTAGCCCCTAATAACCATGTAAATACATAAAACCATAATTTCTCTGCAGTTGGAATAAATACATTGTATCTATGCATGTTTCCTCTGTGTGGGAGTAACGTTATTATGTTATTCTTCTGTCATATTTCCAGCAGGTTAGACATTTCACTGTGGGTGTAACCAAAAAAAGTTATATTATGATGAAATTCTTGGGGCATTTCAATACGCATAAAATTAGATCACTTTGTTTAATACCCATGTAAACAGTAAAGTTAGAATATCTAATCAGAATGATTTCAGCCAGTCTGAACAATTATTGTCAGTGTAACCACAGCAAATTTAACTGACACTTCACAATCCATATGAGGGATCAAGTCCAAATCATATCCAGAGCAGATCTATGAGAGACAGTGACACATTACAACTTATTATCTGACAGATGTTCATGGATGTTCAATTCCATGTCTACTTTGTATCTTCATTTTATTGTGTATTGCTGATATGTATATACTTTATAGTACAATTCAGTGCAGTTCACTTTACATATGTAGATTTTTATAGGATGTAGACATATCATATTACCACACAAACAGTATCTATATATGTAGCTTCTGTTTAATACTTGGTTTTGTGCATTGACTTAAAACATACTGTATGCTATTTTACTATTATTCAACATAATGCATAATGCAGCTACTTATGGGTATATATTAAAATTTTATTCTAAAGATTTGATTGATTACCTCCACCAGGAGGAATTGTGATCACTTTGCTTTGTGTGTTTGTTTGTTTGTGTGTTTGTTTGTTAGCAACTTTACAGGAAAACTATTACAACCATCTTTACCAAATTTTACCCACAGATAGGCCAAGGCCCTGGGATGAACTCATTAAATTTTGGGCCAAGCAGGCCAAAGTTCAAGGTCACAGCAAGGTCACAAAATCTCAGATTTTCCTATCTCTCATCATTGAGCAATTTTCGAAAATTCCTAAAAAATTCAAAACGACTCCGATTAGCCTCCAATTTGATCCACCCGTAGCTTATAACAATATCTTGTATCTGCAACAAAATTGTCCACATCCACTGTAGAATGTGGACTCAATTCAATTTAACATTGAAAATCCCATTTACAACACATATTTCATCATAACTCAACAAATATTGATTGGAATTTCATATAATTTGACATACACATGACTGGTACCAAGCTTAAACTTTTTCTGTTGTATGAAACAACTTGAAACTGTTTAATTTAAAAAGAAATAGTCGATCCACACATGCACATGCAGGTGCTTGGCGGAAGTTTGCGTTCTCTGAACATTTGTTTATTCTGAGCTTCCTGTACCAGTGCAGTGTTTCCCCTAGAAATTTTTGTAGTAGCAGTGCTGTGTCAGTAACCTAGCAACACTAGGGGAGTCCGAGGAAAATTTTGCAAAATAACCCTTTAAATTGTGACTTCTGGTGAGTTTTGTTGAAAGAAACTGACAAATTGCAACTTACCAATCACCATATTCAACTTATCTTGAACTAGTTACCTCATTTAAGTGCCATCAAAACCAGTTACCTCAGAATAAAAGTTGACTGCTAGAAGTTCTTTAGCTGTGTTCAGACCAGCCAGCCTGATGTCAGAGCCGGTTCCAGCACCAGTTACACTGGGAACCGAAGTGCTTGCCCATGAACAGCCCGAGTTCATTGCTACTGTTTTGTCCCTCGATGTAGTAGGACTGATGCATGATGGGATAGGTTGTAGGAGAAAAACTGCATGTCTGCAAGTGCATGTACGGGTGGGGATAAAGATGACACAGAACTCTCAAAAGATGTTTTTTATTTAATGCAACACAGAACATTACAACTCGGTTTCTCTGCCAAATTCTCAGTTCCCGAATGCTCTGACTTTCGGTGTGAACATGTCGGCCAGTTGAAGATTCAGTGTGGGAACTGGCACCGGCACAGTTCTCTGTCGATCTGAAAACGTCACTACAGTATACGCCTGGTTCTACAGTGTTTCTTTTCCATTCTATATGAATTCCAGATCATTTGCTTCAGTAGCATAGGCAGAGAGGGGAGGGAGGGAGGAAGTTGCGTTATTACGTATAAAGCAATAGCCAAGTTGGTTAACTAGCAGCTAACAACTTGTAATAAGATTTAGCAAATCACATTACTTCAAAGTCAGTGTTATTGTTTTTTTTGCAGTGGTGCTACAGAATGTACATAGGGAAAACCCTGGCCAGTGCAATATCTTTGTCTTTTTTCCATTGTTTGACATGAAATGTTTACATGTGTTTTATATATTTTTGTGTATTAATGCACATTCATAGTTAAGCAACTAATCGTTCCATTACTCAGTGCTGTGCACTGTACGTGGGGGAAAAAAAAAATCATTGATTTCATGGTTATTATTATTTTTATTTTTTTTTTTTACCATCTCAGCCCTTGAAGGTCTGGAACTATTTTGGTGGTGGCAAATGATTTTCCCTCCATGTCTAACCATTCCTAAGTGATTTATCACCATTTATTTTTTTGGCTGTATCATTTTTCAGTGAAATCAGGTAGTTTCCGGTATTTAACTTCTGACCATGTAGATGTTCATAAAAGCTGAGAGTAACAGAATAAATTGAAGCCAAACAGACATTTTCAGCAAAAATATCATTATCATTAGCTGAACATAAAAATGAGTATCTACAACTATTATTCACCATCATCATTATGTTGCAGAAAATGATGATGTTTCCATATTGACTATGGAGCTTCTGAACATCCAAATGTGTCATATCTCATGTCAGTAAGAAGCTTAGAAACTGCATTTAATTTGAATTCCTTAAATGTATTGACAGGATTAGGCGATCTTAAGTTAGTTATTTTAGACCAGTAGTTGCTTTTGGCCTCCAGTAGCTGTTGGAGGGATACTTTCCTTCCTCTGAATGTGTTTGGTGGACATGCAACACCAGAATTGCAAGGAAACATGGGCTAAATTTGTAGTGTCTGATTAGGAATCAGAGTTCACAGGACTCCTGTTTCTCTTTAAGTCTAAGACCCCATACACTAACCCATTCATGTTGTGTTTATGATATGTTTTAAGAGTAACACTTGATAAAGCTACAGTTGTTTAAGGCTTTGTGTGTCAGAAAAGTCCTCAGGCCTTTTGGGTGCTGGATGTATTTTAACACATTCAGTTTTGGTTCATTTAGGGTTTCTTGCAAATGAAAAAGCAACCTGCCCTATTTTTTTTTTTTTTTTTTGGACATTGTTTAGTGAAAGGCTCTCATGCCTGTAGCAGATCATGTGTGTTTCATCTGCATTCCGAGACTGCACTGTGTTAAAACACTCACTCATCACATATTCTGCTTCAGACTCGCAGCAGATTTCATGGTGCCGGATGCTGCTGCTTCATTACCAAAAACCTGCTGCAGCTGAGAGGGTGTAACAACGTGATGTGTCTCCCAGCTGAAGTCATGCAAACTCACATGAGGTGTAATGAAACACCTCATCAGCGTTCAGGAGATCCAAAAGGGATGGGTGGGAGTCTTGACCCTGTGAAGCTTCATTGCCCCCCACCCACAGAGAGCAAGACCAACATGCTGAGTCTGAGGAAACCACGATGATATCATGGTTAGGACCAGGAAAACCCCCCAGATTATGTTGAGAGGAACACAGCACGAAGATCCGTTAGACAAGAGCAGCAGTGTGGTGAAATATTTCCACATTTGCACACGTCAATTTACACTGGAGTTCTTTTCACGGAGAGACCGGTCAGCAGGGCCAAGATAATAAAGTATTTACATGGATTTTGCTGATCTAATCTGTTCCAGTAGTCGTCATCAGAATGAGTGGGCATCGGTAAGTGTTAGAAAAGAGGCCAGCTACGAAATATGTTGAGAGCAATGCAACTCAATATCAGGACAAATAATAAAAAAGCGGTCAATTGCCTCAGTGGAAATGTCTCCAGGACTACAGATGACCTACTTGTCAGGGGTCCGTGCATCACAAATCTGTTTTGGAGAGTTTGTTGCCAAGCATTTTTGTGTCAGTGGGAACTTCAGTGACATTTCCAAAGAACCGGGGGAGAGGCAACACTTATGATCTTTCACTGATGACCTTTAAATATCCAGAAAAAAACTAATGCAGACTATTAGCATAATTATTTGATGCTGTTTTATTTGAGGCACCACAACTTCAGACTCAAAGTTACTGAAATTTGCTCAAAGCTACATGATTAATCTTTCTAAATTTTGACAGTTTTAGGACATTCACCTTGCCCAGACACTGGTATTTTCACATTTTTTTTCAACAATTACATGAAGAAAAAACAAACAAAGTGTTTTGTTTTTGTTCCAGTCGATGCAATGTTAAATCCATCAGGCGTCATCTTGACTGGACTGGAACAAGACATTCTTGTCAAGACGTTGTTACTTCGACCCACTTTGGCACTATGAGAAATACACGTAACTCTCCTTTCCAAGATGTCAATAAGCAATTCAGTACATCTCTTATGTCTTCTAGTATGATATAATGCACCCCAGACAGGAGTGGTTTAGCTTGGCTGACGCTGACTTTTCTGACTCCCAAAGGTTAAAAAAAAATCTCCTTACAACTCCAGAACTTACTTATTTAGACATTACAGCATATCTTGTTTGTTTGATATTTATGTATATTTATATATAGTTTATAAACTGAATGCAAAAACAAGCTGCTGTTTTTCACTGTTGAATGAATGTAAAAATTCTAAGTGTATTTTTTTCCCCTTAGGACAGCTTAAAATTTTAAAATTGCATATTTGTTTAACTTTGGTTTATTGTTATCATTTTAATGTTAAAACATTTTGATATCAGTCCATAGTTATTAAAATAAATGTTAAATCATTGATTCTTGATAGTTTAACAGCTGATATATTTGGTCCTGATGGCCCGATATTTTGCAAAACTGATATTTTTCTCTATGGTCAGGCCTTGAGTCCACATGTAAATGGTGTTTTAGGTCACAAAAACATTTCCAAAGTATAGATTTTTACAATTACAGTTTGTGTGTATCTGTGTGTTAAGGGAAAATGTAGTGATGGACAAATCCCCATCATATAAAGAACACACTTCCACAACCAACACTCTAGGTAACACAAGTTTACAACTGAACTTATAGTTGCTGCTTCACCTTTATGACAGATTAGCTTCTGCATCTGCTACACCCAGTATTATCCACAGCGTTAGACAACAACAACAACTATGGTTTGTCTGAGCGTTTGACCCAGTTTGGAGTCAGTTTTGCAATGTCATGTAAAATGAAAATTGTGTGGACAGAATTTGACTATAAAAACAGACAGAGAGGGAAACATCTGTGTTAGTGTGGACAGGGTATCAGTGAAAGCTGAAGAAACTGGAAGTTTATATCTGGTTTTAAATCATTCATAAAAGAGGAAAACAACATATCAAGCCAAAAACACGCCAATAGTACCTCATGTTGTGATTTCCTGCCCATTCATTTTCTTTGTTTAAATTGTGATCACAAAGGTACAATCCCAATTCACCCCTGAGCTCTCCCTCTTACCCCTCCCCCTTGGCCCTTGCACTTGGCATTACCCCTTGAAATGGAGCTGCAAGGGGTAGGGGTTGAAACATTCCCCTATAAAATGGGACAACCCTTCACCACCTGTTACGTCATCAGCAGTCATCGATGCCGCTATTAATAGATGCAACAACTTGTTTCCAAAAGTATTAATCATGCCTTCAGTAGCTGTAACCATCTATTGCATGGGCTTTGGTCATCTTTTAGCGGCTATCAACTATAAACTGCAGAAATACGGCCTGTAACACATTGAAACAGCATTAAATGGTTGATCAAATGATTAAGTTGTTTGTGAAGAAAATTTGTAGATTTGTGTGTTTCTATCATCACACTGCTGCAATTTTGGCTGTATTTACTTCTATTTTGCCAACAGTTTGAACAGAATTATGGGAAATTTCTCCTACCCCTCCGTTTCAAGGGCTATACAGCCCTCCACCTTAGCCATTCCCCTTTGTCTAATTGAGAACCTGGACAACGCTGCTCCTTCACATGTACACGGAAAACTGAGGGGTAGGGGTAAAGGGGAGGGCCAAGGGGTGAATTGGGATTCAGCCAATATGTCACAGTCTGCCCTGCTGCTGTCTCCTCCCTCACCTTACCACACACCTCATCCTAATCAGTTCCTAATCAGCATGTGTATGTATCTGTGTGTGTGAATATATATACACTCAACAAAAATATAAACGCACCACTTTTGTTTTTGCTCCCATTTTTCATGAGCTGAACTCAAAGATCTAAAACTTTTTCTATGTACACTAAAGGCCTATTTCTCTCAAATATTGTTCATAAATTTGTCTAAATCTGTGTTAGTGAGCACTTCTCCTTTGTCCTTTGCTGAGATAATCCATCCTCCTCACAGGTGTGGCAGATCAAGATGCTGATTAGACAGCAGGATTATTGCACAGGTGTGATTTAGGCTGGCCACAATAAAAGGCCACTCCAAAATGTGCAGCTTTACTGTATTGGGTGGGCCAGGGGGGTCAGAAAACCAGTCAGTATTTGGTGTGACCACCATTTTCCTCGCACAGTCTTCTTCATGAATTCTCTGAAACAGCTTTGGAGATGGCTTATGGTAGAGAAATGAACATTCAATTCACAGGCAAAAGCTCTGGTGGAGATTCCTGAAGTCAGCATGCCAATTGCATATTCCCTCAAAACTTGTGACATCTGTGGTATTGTGCTGTGTGATAAAACTGCACATTTTGGAGTGGCCTTTTATTGTGGCCAGCCTAAGTCACACCTGTGCAAAAATCATGCTGTCTAATCAGCATCTTGATATGCCACACCTGTGAGGTGGATGGATTATCTCAGCAAAGAAGAAGTGTTCACTAACACAAATTTAGACAGATTTGTGAACAATATTTGAGCGAAATAAACCTTGTGTGTACACAGAAAAAGTTTTAGATCTTTGAGTTCAGCTCATGACAAATGGGAGCAAAAACAAAAGTGGTGTGTTTATATTTTTGTTGAGTGTATATGTGTGTGTGTGTGTATATATCTATATCTATATATATATATATATATATATATATATATATATATATATGTATATATATACATATATATATATCACTCCTTTTCAAATATGACTTTTTTTTTCTTTTTTTGTGTGTATTATTATTTTTTGCTTCCTTGAATTTTCATTTCTATATTATGTTGTGCAAAGAAATCAATTAGTAGCAATCAGGAAGCTTGTATCATTTCCATATTCGAAATAAATCTTTTTTTTTTTTTTTTTTAAAGTTCCACCTGTTGCTCACAGCTGTGCCTAATCAGCTGGCCAGTATATAAACTGCGCCGATTCATTCAACCAGTGCCAGACTGTTCTTGCAGCATGCCAGACTAGCCAGTGCTCTTTTCTTACATGAGTCCCCGGTTCTGATCCCGCCTGATCCTGACCCATGTGTCCTTGTCTCTGCCCCAGTGAACCGACCAGGCTTCTGCCTTTGACTATGAGATCGGCCTTTGTGAGTCCTGTTTCTTGTCTGCCTGTGACAGCCTGGCATTTGCCGGCCCAGCTTCACCTGACCTCTGCTTCATCTGTCAACGTCCGTGTCTCCTCCTTCGCCTCAGTGAGTTGTGATTCTTCAAACCCCCGCCTGTCTTGAACGCCACTTCACCCTGTTCCACTTTGGAATCATCCACGTCACTACACGCCTAAGTACTGGAAAGTCATAATCCACAAAGTTTGCCATCCATTCTGCCCCTCTGGACAAGCAGCAAAGTTCCCATCTGCCACGTGGGAAACCAGGGTTCAAATACCACACACCTGATCACAAGAGCTCCTCCACACCTCTGGAAGTTGCTGATAAATAACTATTGGAGACTGTATCTTTTTATTACTTGCAAGTCTGTACTGCATTTTTGTCCTCCCTCTACACTACCAGTTACAATATTGAGTAAAATTTAAGATAAACAATAAAAATTGTAATATAACAGAGAATCTGAACAAAATAAATACATGATGATAGTAAAAGGCAAAATATGAGAGATAAAGTATACTTAAACAGAAATAATCAGTTTTATGATGATTTCTTTTATCTATTTATGTATTTATTTTGCCAAGTTCTAGTTCAGATATTCATTTGTCGGTTTTACTGTTTTCTTGAATTATCTTCTACTGCTTTTACTGACATTTTGGATTTATTTTTCAATGTTTGTATCACTACTTAAACGTGCTGAACAGACTTTCTGCGTGATCTTGAATATAAGCTCTCTTTTCACACTAGTCCAACACAAACTCGGTTTTTAATCTTGTTTGGTTACTGCCATGGTTGTAATGCTACGATACAGAAACAAAACTTACCATCCTCCATTACAGAATTTAACGCAGTGGCGGAGTCGACACCACCCTCCCTCCCGTTGTTCGCCGGTCTATGGCCGTAGATGGAGTCCATCATGTCGAACCACTTCCACTTTTTTCTATGTGAACCACTGCTGCAATTGTGGTCCTTTATGGCACGATAATCACTTTTTAACTTAGTAAGTTTCTCCCGGAATTGTATGGATGCCCTTTGGTAACCGTGTTGAGTCATCTGCTCAGAGAGTTGCTGATAAACTCGTTTGTTGCGTGTTGCCCGTCAAGCTCATGCTGAATTTTTTCGTCGGCCACCAAGGACAGAAATGTCCAAAACTCCTCAATCGACCACGGTGTACTTTTGTGGACTGCCATCATATTGTTTTATGGACTGATTAACCTACCAGTATATTTGCTATAACCCACCAAACCTAGTTTTTTTTTTTTTTTTTTAAATGGCGGGTCGCACATTGATAACGCAATGACGCAGAGACAACTTGGCCAATCAGTGGTCTGCAGTGTTCACACCAGAGGTTGCGCTAGACATTTTTATTGTCCATCATTTTGACGGACAGGGTCGTAAAAATTCCGTCATAACATATTATTATCCGTCATTTCAAATTTTTATTTTTTAATGATAAAGAGGTATATGTAGTAGTATTTAATGTTCAAAAACATCACAATGATGCAGCAACTGTAGTTGCTGTTGGCTGATAAGCCAAGGTGATATCACGGCTCGCATAATTATATACACCACTTTTAATTGGTGTGTTATCATGCACTGAGGGTTAAGGTTCAGGTTATGTGAGAAAGAGATCTACGCACTAATTTCCTTGCCATCAAATAACACATGGAAGGTAGAAAATGTGTATATATGACACACCAAATGCCAAAAGAACTGGCGTATTCCTTGCTTGTCCGTCATCCTTCACCGCGTCAGTCCCTCTTTTTTTAACCGCGTTTATCAATGCCATCATATTTACTGGGCTTTTGAAAATAAGGAGACTCAGCTGTCTTCACAGTTTGCACTAGCAAAGTAGCATCTAATTTTGGCTAAAGTCAGCAAAATAACGACACAAAACTTGACACTGACTGATTAATATGCACACTCACCATCAACTGGATGGGGTGTCTACTACAGGTGAACTAACTGGACAGGGGGTCTACTACAGGTGAACTAACGGTGAGTCATGTGACTGAAGTACCGCTGTTGTATTCAGCGTAGTATTGAACAGTGCTGCTGTTGGTTCTATACAGGTAGGAGGCTGTTATGGACTGTTTGATGACTTGTTAAGAGACAGACAGACCAGTGATTCTGCGAACAGGTTCTGTTCACAGTGTTGTGTGAAAACTTTCTTTGGTAGTGTTATCAGATTGGTGTGTGTGTGTGTGTGTGTGTGTGTGTGTGTGTGTATAGTATGAGTGGTTGAGCAAGGTGAGGGAGCGGCAGTTGGGAGTATGAGTTTGTAAGAGGGACAGAAGGAAAAAGTGTACAAACATTGATATACTGTGCATAAAATAAAAGCTGCTGTCTTCCACTACTGGCAAGGGAGTTAACCCCGACATCTGCCCTGGAGGAAATCCGCCCTGTGCTCACTGACTACGGTCGGACAAGCCAAGCAGGAAAGGTTAACAGTAGATTACCCTCAGTATTTTAATCTGTCAAAATAACGGACGGCCTTCAGAATTTCCCGTCATTTAAAAAAAAAATCTGTCAATGACAGAATATTTTCGGTTAACGCGACCTCTGGTTCACACATCATGTTTTGGTATTGGTTCCCCCATTTTGGAACCTCAGTGGAGGTGATACCAAAAAACTAGCACCAGGTACCAGATTCCAGGGTCCTTTTCGTAATGGAAACGCAAAAAAAGCCGAGTCGAGTCGAGTTGAGCCAGTACCACATAGTGGAAACGCAGCGATAGTAAACGCTTCTGCATTAGCCACAGTACTAGCTCTGTGATGTGGGTAATCTGTTTTATCTGGAGCATTGTTTCAGTCCCAAACTAAGGGCTTTGGAAGGTGAGACTGAAATGGTTCTGTGTGGAGTTGAATGTTCATGCTGGGGCCTGGATACTAAACTGTCCTTCAGGAACAAGACAGTTATAACAGTAGAATACTGTGAATGCAGAAGGCTGAAGCAGCTAGAGCTGAACTGCTAATGCAGAATGATGAAGATGTTGAAAGAAGTCATTTATGAAAATGACTGAATACTTTGTGGAAAAGCTAGAGCAAATGTAAATTATTAGGACACATCTTAAACACCGGTCTGTGTATAACATTTCAGAGCTCCGGAGTAAAAGAGACAAAGAAGCAGGAGTCGGACTTCCAGTTTGGTTTCACCTTTGTGTTCACGTCAGTTACTAAACTACACTACAAACAAACTTTATGAAGTTTGCTTGTCTCGTTTCAAACGTCACTTTGCACCTGCAAGTTACTGTCTGGAAAAAAGAAATGCAGAGCTGTAAAGAGGATCCACTCTTCAGTCATTAGCTTCAAAACGCCTTGGCCAGAGTTATGCCCTTATGACAGTAGGTGCTAGTGCTTATGGGAAGTGGAGTCTTTGTCCCTTAAAAACACCACCAATTCCAGCCAAAGGTGTCACTGCAATGCACTTTAAACGAATTCTTTGTTCAAGACCTTTAAATGGTCTTGCATATAAGTCCTCTATGTTAATACATTATGAGATTAAGTGAAGGTTACTGATTGATTAAATGAAGCTAGCCAGCTGCTAGATGCTAAAGCCATTACTATTGACTTTTGACAATGGCTCAGTTTTTTTTGTTTTTTTTTTCATAAGTACTCTATAATAATGGTTTTCCACTAGTTCAACTCGGCTCATTCTGAGGCTGACATGTTTATGCACCACTGCCAGGGTTGTGCTCACTAACAGAGCTGAGAATGTGGCCAATTATGCTGTCAAGTAGAAAGACCCCATCATGTCATCAGGTGTGACTCCACCCTTTTCCATGCCAACCCTTAGCAGCGAAGCATGGACAGTGCATTGGAAAAAGTGTCAAACTGTGTCATTATGTGAGATATTACAACCAGCATTAAAGACCGTAAAACTAAGCCCATACAATAAAATGGATTTAGTGGATGTCTTTCCTCTAATGGCAACAAAAAGATGTCAATTCAGGCAAGAAACAGAAACATAGGACTCTTAATTTACCCCATTAACCTTCAGATAAGGTAGTGGTGTATGGTGTCTTATTGAGCACAGTGTTCCAGGGATCTTGTCTTAACAACAGGAAAAACACCCGATCCGTGTTGTGTGTGTATATGAGCAGATCCTGCGTCTGTTTGACAAAGGGTGGATGTTTCAGTAACAGGCTGATGAGACATTCACTGCCAGGAACTTTTATTCTGGAGTATAAATGGAAATGAAGGGGCTTCACCTCACTCTGCTGACAGTGAATAGCACATTTTTCCTCTTCCCTCTATAAAGATCCACCCATATTAACAGGCAGGGTGTAAACACTCGACTTGTACCAAAGGGACCAGATGTTACCAATAACATCTGGTCTATATCTGTATGTAGTCAGAGTGTCTTTACACCATCTGAATGTGTTTTTATGTCTGATATTAAGATATATGGGTACACATGTATCATAATTGCAATTCTGCTGCTAAACTGTCTTATTGTATCTACAGCTTTGAATCACAAATGTCATTGGCTAATGAAAATATGCTATTAGCACCAATTTGTCATTAGTCAACCATACATTTTAAACAAGGGTTTGCATAGGCTATTGTCTGATATTTGTATACTTTTGGCAGAAAGTCTTTCTAACATTGTGAAAGGTTGCATTTTATCCTACATCTTTCCACTCTAATTTTAAACCTAACCAAACTACCTTGATATTTACATTTTATAAATGACTGACTGAAAACTAGGGGGAAAAAGTAATCTCCTCACTATGTGTCAGGATGACTCTTCAGTTTGCCAAATGGGAGTCCAAATGATGAATCCAGTTACCCATAATGCTACTCAGTCATCCACAGACATTGCTGTTCATTGCATTGAAAATTATTTTATATGGCAGTAAATCAGTCTCATAAAACTTTGAATTATAAAAGCCATGAATTTCTAGCACTGAAATTAAGTATTTGAATTTTTTGTCTGTGAATTCAACTCTTCATATTTTTAGTACCCCATTTTTACTTTTATTTTTCAATGTTCATAAATTCAGAAAAAAAAAAAAAAATCACATATAAAAAATTTAAGTAATATAAATTCAAGTTAGTCAAACTCAATAGGCCAAATCCAGATGCCAAAATTCAAGGTCTAAAATTCAGATGAAACGTCTGAGAAACCAAGGATAAGCAATCAATTCTACCTCAAGTTGAACCAGCAGCCAGCCAATCAAGTTACATTAGGTTGGTCATGTGATGCCGATGCAGGAAGGCAGACAGCTAGTGGGTCCGCTACCCCCTGCCAGAGCTGAGAGAGGTTGTCCTTCAATGGCTCTGCCCCCCCCGACACAAATTTACGAAATGCAGGATGGTAGGTTGAAGGTACCACCTTTCTTGTCTTTGATTGGCTAGAAAGACTCTTCTCCAATTGGCTACATTATCTGGCAGTTAACTCATGTGCAGGGCAGGCTGTCAGCTGCCACTCAAGCTGTCAGGCGCAAGTAGTGCATCCCTCATCACTCAGCAGAGGTTAATGATTATAATAATGATAATAATAATATTCTGTAACTGGTTGTTGTTTGATTCTATTTTACCTTCATACACTACAAGGTAGTCAACTAACATTCTGAGTCAATTCTCACGTACAACACTAATTCAATTTAAAATCAAATTCAAAGTTCCCATGTTATGGAATGCAAACCCTCCATGATCAAAACTGGCACCCTTATCTGATTATTCAAATATAGACACAAATTCTTTCTGCTAAAGAAGTAATATTACATTTCATATCACTATGCTGTTCATTTTAAACATTTTTCATGATTGTGAAATTGAAATCCTATATAAAGATGTGTATATACAGTATATTATGGTATGGTATGTATATTGTTTTTTTGTTTTTTTTTTGTTATATATCAAAATTATCAATGCTGATGGAAACTTACTGTGTCTCTAAAACATTGTCTTGACTGTTTGTTTTCACAGTAATAAAATATTGTGTGTTTAATCTGTATACTTGTGTTTTTTTATTATTATTACTATGCTTTACTCACACAGGACAGTGACATGTTAGGGCCAGCTCGTTGAGACTGAAACATAAAGAGGCACACGGACAACAGGGTTTGAAGTTTTAAATCAAATACCTTAAGGAACATGGATGGTACTTGAAAATGAAAACAGTTGTGTTACAAACACATGGAGATGATCCAACATAAATCAAATCAATTTGTATTTATATAAAACAAAATCATAACAAAAGTCCTCTCAAGGCACTTTGCAAATAGAGCAGGTTGAAGACCAGACTCTCTTGGTCATAGCCTTAATTTAGCCAAAATTGGACTGTGTCTTTAAAAGATGTTTTTTCAATTACCTCAAAATGACAGCTTGTCTCTTTTCAACCAAATCAAGACACTGTTTGGACATTTGGTAATGATATCAATATAGTCAATGAATCTTTATTAAAGTTACTAATGTTACTGTATTTATGCCTAAGTAAGACTTGATGGCTTTAACTTGTAATTTGAACATACATGTTAAAGGTATTTTTGCTATCTTGACAGTTAAGCATCAATAATGAAACAACCATGTTTCCATTTTCTTCTTCATAGGCTGGTTAGCCATCAGTGACCCCACCAAGGCCATATCTCAGTGTGCGGACCATTTCCTCCATATTCATGAAGCGGAGAGTCCTTTACTTCTCAGCATGGACATCAGGAGAAGTCCTGCTGAAAAGGACATGGCCCTTATCTCGTTTTACAAGCGACCTAATGTGGAATGGGGAGAGCCCCTGAATTGCTAATAGTTGTCAAACCTTATATTATGTTACAGGAGATACTGCTATGACAGAGGGTAACTCCCCTTTTTTTGTCAACATGCATGGAAAAGCTGAAGTCTAGGTTTTGCTTCAATTTTGGTATGTATGTTAATTGTATGGCATTCTTGCAAATGCTGTTCTTTTAGTAAGCTTAAAGATATTTTTAAATAATGTGTCTATACAAGTTTATTGTATCTTTTCATATGTTTGTCTGAAAGTTCAAAAGATTCTACTGAATGTATAATGCCTATACTGTTGAGAACTGGGGTGTCCAGTCCATCACAGAACTAACACATACCGTCTGACAAACATTCACACTCACATTCATACCTACTGTAGAAGCAGTTAAAAGCAATCAGGGGTGGGCCGTCAGGGCCTGCAAGGCCTTCTCTGCTTGCCTAACAAAATATCTGAATCACAGACTGATGTTAATTATATTTTGTCCATGAATACTCATTAAATAATTCTAAATGGTCTGTCTGCTTCCTTTCATAGCTTTTCCCCTGGTTGTGCTGCTTCCACACATGTATTTTCATATTAAAGCATTTAGCCAATCACATTTCAGCCATCATTTGTTGCCAGGCAGGGTCAGAGTCAGCGTAATCTGCCTGGTGGGTTTCACAATCTGTTCTGCAGGCCCTCAAAGCAAAGCATAAGTCTCGATGACGCTGTTGCTTCAACCAATCAGATTTTGAGTTGGCGACACCAAGGCCCTCTAGCAGGCATACGTAACGTTAGCATATTCACACCCTGTGACTGGATAGTCAGAGAGTGTACTAGCCAAAGCTAGCAAACTGCAGCTGTAGCGAGCTGCACCAACAGAAATATAGTTGTGTTGGTTTCATAGCTGTTTTGTCAAAACACAATGGCTGAAGGAGGAGAAGAAATGGATTTGGATACAGATTTATTGTCAAAACCATTTTCAAGACCGACTTTTCCAGAAAAGCTGGACATCGTTAAGAAAGGTCAGACAATTCTGGAGCGAGCAAGCTGGTCACAACCAGGAAAAGGATTTGTCCGTCACTTTCACTCCACTAACTACAACCGGTACCCCCAGTACCGATAATCTGTACAGATACTCTGTACAACAGAGTAGTTGAACTCTTTATGAAGAAAGAAAGGAGGATGGATTTTGTGTACAAATCACAATTTTTGGTTAGTAAAACGTTGCTATTTTCCTAAATAATATTGCGAGTTAATGAGGTTATTATTGATGCTTCGTGAAGCCTTAGTCACAAAGCGTCATTTGTACGAATCTCCCGGTTCATATGAGTTCTGGAGTTCGTAGACATTCGTGGAGGCAGCAGTAGTTTCTTACAGCCGTCTTATGAAGTCGGTACAGCTGCCGTTCAAAATGCAGGAGCATCTTGATGCCGCCGTGAGAAAATGACGTGATTTTGAGTCATCTCTGCAGATTTGTTTCAAGTTTATTTTTCTGTTAAGACTTTATTCTTTATATGTTCTGCACCGTGTGTTTGAGACCAGTCATTCACTCTGTCTTGACAGTTTGTATTTGTATATATAATGGTCCATAAATTGTTCGCACAGTGTTCATAGCCATTTGTAACGGCATTTGTGACTGAGGCTTCATGTGTGTTGTAGTTGTAGCGACTGTAGAAACAGACTTGTGCACCCCAGGTTTGTTTATTCAGTAAAGGCATTTATTGTGGCTACACGAATTATCTAACTGCAATGCAACGGCTCTTTATACTGCATTTCTGCATAATAAGATGGCTTTTATAACCATAAAATAGTTATTGAGGGGTGGATTGATTCAGACGAAGCACTGTTGAAGGCCTAGATGTGAAATGCACGGTCTGCCACTGAAAGCAATATACCCTCAATGTCTTTGTACTTTGGAACAAAGCCTATTACTTTTTTTGTTGTCATTTAATGTTTTTAATGTCTTAAACAGCAAACTTCAATGTTGCACGGCTTTTTGAGGGAGAGCCTGAATGGAGAGTCATTTAGTCCCTTCAGCATCTCATTTTCTTGTGGAAAGTGATATACTCATGATGATGTGTGTACACAATAAATGAACATGGTTGTTTTTCATGAACCTCACAGTATATCAGAATACAGTATATGGATTTTATTATTATTATTATTATTTTTTTAGATCTAACCTTAATAACTAATTGCATGTTATTACCTCTTCGTGTGTTGTCTAGATGAACTGTCCTACAGCCCAACCCTGACTGCGTATGGACTATTTGTTCCCTCTCTTTGGAGTTTTGTCACACTGCTTTGGCAGCAAATAGAAAACCACGTCAAGTGGTTTAAGTCTCTTGGCAGGAACAACATTTGCTGCAGGAAAGCGCCTCTTTCCTCTAGCCTTAGTAAAAATGCCTGGGATGGGCCTATAGAAAATAAGTGTTTAAACATGAACTAACACATTACTTTTTTTTTTTTTGTTACTACTCTAGAAGATCACAATGGTACAGACAAATATGAACATTGTTTTGCATGACATAGATGAATGTAGAAAACATGGCACTCTATTGGAACCCAGTGAGAATATACAGTAAAGTGCAGTGGGCCATCATTTAGACCTTCAATACCTTTTTTTTTCTTTTACATAAACAAATTTCACACTAGCCTTAAGTGAAACAGGTCTTTATAAATTTTACTGAATGGTCACAAAACGTCAGACACTTTCTTCCAGGGTTTACTAATTTAGATTTTAATGTCTGCAGTACTGGTAAAAAGCAGAGCATGCAACAATACTATGTCTATCATTACCTAGTGTAAGTAGCAGGAAGAATTTTCCCTTTGCCAAATTCTGCAAACACAAGACTAGCATTAAAATAGCAAACGTATCCTGTAAGTCTTTACCTGGTCATTTTCATTTGAAGTGTGGGTCTTTCTCACAGAAGGGTTATACTAGTGACTCTATACTAGTGACTACTAGTGACCTCCCTGCCTCTGTTCAGCTCAGTTTATTGTCATTGCCATAAAAGAGACAACAAGATGTCATTAGACCACCCAACAGTTGGCATCACACCCCAGTGCAACCAGTGCAAAAGCTCATCCCTAAGTGCACACCCTCACAGCACTGGTCAATAACCAGCCAACATAGTACATTCAAAGTGCATGTACTGCTACGATATACAGTCAGCTGTTCAGCACTAACACCATACAACCACACAGTCCACATTTCCGTCACAAGAGGTGTCGTCGTAACATGACTGTTAGAACAATGCAAGCCCAGTCCGTGTTTGTTGCAGTCTAATAGCATACGGGAAGTGTTGTTGAGACAGGGCAAAAGGACTGTGTGTGTGTGTGTGTGTGTGTGTGTGTGTGTGTGTGTGTGTGTGTGTAGAGGTTCTTGTTCAACACACTGACTGCTTGGGGCTATAAGCTGTGGGTGAGCCTGGATGTTTTGGCTCATATGGATCTGTGTCTCCTCCTGGAGGGGAAGTAGGTAGAACAGATGGTGTGCTGGGTGTGACGGGTCCTGGATGATGTTTTGGACTCTGCACCGACAGTGGGAAGTGAAGACAGTTGATAGCAATGGGAGACTTTTCCCAATGATTGGTGCAGCTAAAAACCACACCAGTAGTCCATAGGTCAGCACACTTTCCACAGCACAGTGGTAGAAGGTCAGCATTAGTCTCTGGGGGAGTTTAGCCCATTTAAGCTTCCTTAGGAAGAATAGATGTTGCTGTGCCCTCTTATGCTGGGTTTCCACTATGTGGAAGTGGCTCAACGTGGGTACTATTCCTGGAGACCATTTCCATTACAGGATACCACTGACTTTAGAGTACCTGGATGTCATAGTGACGCTGCACATACCTTCCGTGATGTCTGCTCAGAGAGTTGCTGATACACTCGCTCATTGTGTGTTGCCTGTCACGCTATTGGTCAGCCACCAAGGACAGAAATGTCTGAATTTCCTTGACCTTGTGTAGTTTTGTAGGCTGTCATCATGTGGATTAACCTACTAGTATATTTACTGCAAACTTCTGCATCTGTTTTTTTTTTTTAAATGGCGGGTCGTAGATTGATAACACAATGATGAAGAGACAACTCCCTGACCAATCAATGGTCTGCAGTGTTTACACATCCCGTTTTAGTATCTCTTCCCCCGTCTTGGAACCTCGGCGGAGTAGATACCAAAAAACTAGTACCGGGTACTAGATTCCAGGTTCCTTTAAATAATGGAAACGCAAAAAGGTTATGTCGAGCCAAGCCGGTGCCACGTAGTGGAAACATGGCATTAATGGCCAGGGTAGTGTGTTTCCCCCAAGACAAGTCCTCTGTCACAGTCATCCCCAGGAATTTGAAGTCTGAGACCCTCTCCACCTCCTTGTTACCAATGAAAAGTGGGTGGTGGATAAGCTGTCTCGACTTGTGGAAATCTACTATTAGTTCTTTGGTCTTTTTTATGTTGAGAACCAGGTTATTGTTATTTCACCATGCTGCCTGCTGTTCAACTTCCTCCCTGTATGCAGTGTCATTGTTGTCAATAATGAGGCCGAGCACTGTTGTGTCGTCTACAAATTTGACTATGCAATTGGATGGAGAGCAGGGGGAGCAGTCATGTGTGAAAAGTGTGTATAATAGTGGACTAAGCACACAGCCCAAGGGGGCCCCAGTGTTAATGGTTAAGGAGGATGATGTTTGCCTGCCCACCTTAACACACTGTGCAATTTGTCAAAAAATCCAGGAACCAGTTACATAAAGAGGGGTTGAGACCAAGGTTGTGTAGTTTGTTATGGAGTTTGTTTGGCTGGATTGTATTGAAGGCCGAACTAAAATTAAAAAAAAAAGAAAAAGAAAAAAAAAACAGCCCTACATATGTGTTCCTATTCCTGCTCTACTAAGATACGTAATACAATGGCAACAGCATCTCCTGTAAGCAAACTGATACTGGTCTAGAGTAGGCGATATGGGATGTTTAATGTGTTTTATGACCAGTCTTTCAAAAGTCTTGGCAGGAATGGGAGTGAGTGGCACATGCCTGTAGTCATTCAGGCACGTGACCTTTGACTGCTCCAGGACAGGAACTATTTTAGATGTTTTAAAGCAAGCAGGGACCCAAGATGTGGCCAGTGACAGGTTGTAGATGGTAGTGAAGATGTCTGTCAGTTCAGCTCCACAGTCCTTAGCCATCCGTCCTTGTACTCCACCACCCTCTGGCCGTCTGACCCGAGCCGATCCCCCTCTGCAAACCTGGTCCTCTTTCGACCCTGTGACACTGGAGGACATCTCAGCACTTTTATCCAAAACAAAACCCTCCTCCAATTCTGCAGACATCCTCCCCCACAAGCTCCTTGTCAGTGTCTTTGACACTATTGGACCATGGGTCACAAAGCTTTTTAACCCGTCGCTCTCAACTGGTTTGTTTCCCAGCTCCTTCAAACAGGCCATCATAGAACCTAAACTAAAGAAAACCACACTGGACCCCACAGACTTCAAAAGCTACAGGCCCATTTCAAAGCTCCCCCTATTGGCCAAAATCCTTGAGAAGGCAGTGTCTAAACAACTTACAGCTTTTCTGGAGACACACCAGATCTATGACACTTTTCAGTCTGGGTTTAGACAACGCCACTCAACAGAAACCGCACTATTAAAAGTGTCTAGTGACATCCTGATGGTGGCTGACTCCGGGAAATCCACGGTCTTGGTCCTGCTAGATCTCTCCTCGGCCTTTGACACAGTGGACCATACCATAATGATCGAGAGACTGAGGGACCTGGTAGGGATGTCAGGTCCTGTGCTAGACTGGTTCTCCTCTTACCTGACCGGCAGAAGCTTCACTATGTCAATAAACAACTTCCAATCTGACTCAGCGGATCTACTGTGTGGTGTGCCCCAAGGCTCTGTCCTGGGACCAGTCCTATTCTTACTCTATGTCCTCCCACTTGGCCACATTATCCGACAGTATAGTGATGTCTCCTATCATCTATTCGCGGATGACATCCAGATATACTGCTCCTTTAACTCCTCTGAGCCCCACAAACTGAGTTCCTTAATCAACTGCTTGTCAGAGCTGAAGCAGTGGCTAAATGATAACAGCCTCCAGCTGAACTCCAGCAAAACTGAGACCCTCATCATTGCCCCGGATAGTGCAATCCCAGGGATCAAACATCACCTTGGAGACCTGAGTTCCTCTGTAAAGACCAAACTGAGGAATCTGGGTGTCATCTTTGACCAGGACATGTCTTTAGAATTCTACTCCAAACACCTAGTCAAAAACTGTTTCTTCCAACTCTGCAACATCTCCAAACTCAGATCTATGGTGTCCATAAATGAGCTCGAGATGATCGTTCACGCCTTTGTGTCTTCTCGCTTAGACTACTGCAACAGCCTGTTTACATGCTTAAACAAGAAGGAGCTGGCCCGTCTACAGTTTGTCCAGAACTCTGCTGCCAGGCTTCTGACCTGCACAAACAGGAGAACCCACATCACTCCCATTCTTAAATCTGTCCACTGGCTCCCTGTTCTATATCGTCTTCATTTCAAAATTCTTGCGCTAACTTTCCAGGCCCTACATGGCCAGGCCCCTGCATACATTGCTTCCCTGATCCAGCCCTACAGCTCGACTCGTAGCTTGAGGTCTTCAGGACAGCACCTGCTGATGGTTCCACGGACCTGTTTTAGCACACGCGGTGACAGGTCTTTTAAAGCTGTGGCACCACGTCTATGGAATGACCTGCCTCTACACCTACGGTCCATGGACTCTGTAGAGAGCTTTAAGAAACACCTCAAAACCCTCCTGTTCAAAAAGGCTTTTTAGTCTCCCACCTGACCCAGGACCACCACAAACTGATTACACTCTATGTATTCATCATAACGTACTCCATGTGTCACCCCCCCCCAGTCTCTCTATATCTCTATCGCTCTCTCTTTTCTCCTCCTTTACTCTCTCTCTCTCTCTTTAACCCCAACTGGTCTAGGCAGACAGCCATCCTTCAGGAGTCTGGGTCTGCTCGAGGTTTCTGCCCGTTAAAGGGAAGTTTTTCCTCGCCACTGTCACCAATCACAAAAGTTTGCTCCTGAAGGATTCTGTTGGGTCTCTGTAAACGTAATTTGATTCTGATTTGAATGATAAAGCACTTTGTGACTCTGTCTGTGAAAAGTGCTCTATAAATAAAATTTACTTACTTACTTACTTAGTCCATCTGGTCCTACTGCTTTTCTGGGGTTGATGTTCCACCGGCAGAGTGTAACCTCATGGGCGCTCAGGACCAGGTCTGCACCATCGGGGGGGGGGGGGGGGGGGGGCAGCAGACAGTCCCTGTTGTCTCTGTCGAACCAGGCATAATAGATGTTAAGGTCCTCAGCCAAGGAGGCACAGCTGTTGACAGTGGGAGACGAGGGTTTGTAATCAGTGATTTCCCTGATACCCTCCTAGACCTGCCAAGAGTTTGAGGAGATGCCAAAAAGGACTTCAATCCACCTTCTTTATGCTATTCTCTACAGGACTGAATCCAAGAATATTTATTAACCATAGATGAATCTAGAATTTATGAGTAAATCTAAGTAATATGTGTATGAATTTGTTTAATACTAAACTTCATATCTTGATTTGTGACATCACTGGATGTGTCCTGTTGTCTCTCCAATGATGATAGTAAGTGCAGTAAGCAGCTGGCTGCCTGCACAATGTTAACCTGACTTCCCTGTCAGCCACAATACAGCGCAAAAAAGGATATTACAAATTAATAGCGCAAAGATGAAGTTTTACACGGCTAAACGTTACTAAGCTTTAGTACCGTTAACTATAATGCAGTGGTTCTTAACCTTGTTGGAGGTACTGAACCCCACCAGTTTCATATGCGCATTCACCGAACCCTTCTTTAGTGATGGCCAAGCGGGGCGTGTCATCATGAATCATATGTAGGCCGTCAGGTCAACCCGATTTTCGTTTCATCTCGCTCCGAACTTTCCGAACCACGCAATTTTGACATTAAAAAAAAAGATAATTGCATGTAGTGTATCAAAAAAAAAGTTCTCGTTGTACTCCTTCAGTATTTTTGTGATTGTTGTTTTATTGCGGCACTAGCTCGGCTTTAGCGCAATACGATTTCTCCATTCGCGACGGTGCGTTAGTCGTCACATGATTGTAACTGACCAGTGCGGTGACCGAAAAATGTAAAAAAATGCTACACATGGCTGCCTCCGTGGTTATCAGGGAGTAACAAAAGTCATAAAAACGATGTGGAAAATACTCAAATAATTCATCGTCAGACGAGTGGAAGAGATTATAAACACTTCCAGATGAGTTGTAGTGCTATAAGCAACAACAATACACCGCGTATATTGGATGTCAATCAGAGAAAGAGTCTCCGAAGCCGTTTGTTTACATACACGGACCTAGCCCGACACACACACCCAACTAATGAGTCGAGTGTGTCTTGACCTCCGCCGAACCCCTGAGACTAACTCACCGAACCCCTAGGGTTCGATCGAACCCAGGTTAAGAACCACTGCTATAATACAACGTTTGGTTACAGATACATTACTGGCCGTCCATTTGTGCTTTTTAAAAACTGTTTTGGGTAAAGTGAAATGGCTGGTAACGTAACTACCCAGTGGTTGTTACTGTCAGTCAGATCTTTTCTTCTCAGTCAGATCACTGCCTTGTCTTACCTAGTGCGGGGGGCAGAGTTGTTGAAAGAGACCCTCTCTTGGCTCTGGCAGGGGGTAGCGGACCCACTAGTTGACCACCTTCTGGCCTCAGCGTCACATGACTAACCTTGCGTAACTTGACTGGCTGGCTGTTGGTTCGACTTGAGATAGAATCAATTGCTTATCCTTGGGTTCCCGGATGTTTGATCTGAATTTTATACCCTGAGTTTTGGCAGCTGAATTTAGCCTATTGAATCTGAGTAACTTGAATTTATATTATAACTTGAATTTTTTAAATGTGAATTTTTTATGAACATTGAAAAATAAAAGTGAAAATGGGGTATTGAAAATATGAAGAGTGGAAATCAGAGACAAAAAATTCAGATACTTAATTTCAGTGCAAAAAAATCAATGCTAGAAATTCAATGGCTTTTATAATTCAAAGTTTGATGAACCTGATTTACTTCTATAATTTTGGCATTAAAGAGCTGAATAGTTATAGTACGTGCACACTATATTAAAACTGTAATCCTTGATTGAGCACAAATTTTATGATTATCTCTAAGCAAATTGTAATTAAAGTGGTCTGTGAGGAAACAAGAATTCTGCCAACTTCTTTGGGCTCTTCACCCATTTCTAAGCTGTAACAAATCTACTCACTGACAGAGAACATAGACTGTATACACTACTCGACAAAGGACAGAGGTGACCATTTTGGATAAAATGATGGAACTACAGCAGGCTGAGGGCTCAGAGGTCAGCTAATGCTAAGTTCTAGCTTACTGACTCTGTAAAGGAGTAAAATTCATTCAGTATTGTTACCCCTTGGCCAACTTCAGGCCAAAGGGGTATTGTAATTGTTTTGTCATCTGTCCGTCTGTCTGTCCATTCTAGCTTAGGGGCATTAGTACACAGCACATTATGTTTTTAGTTTAAAGTAATATTACAGTCCTTGTAAGTGAAACCAGTTAACAACATCCATAGTGGAGCTGTCTGTCAGGAAAAATGTATTTTGTTAAATAAACCTGAGCTCTAAAAGTCAGAGTGAGCTGTCATACAGACCTGTCAATCAAAACTCAATACAGCAGATAAAACAGATGTCTGCTGAGTAACATTTTTGAGAACTGACTAACAGAGGAAAAATGTAATGATTATTTATTAGAAGGCTGGAATAAAACAAATGAGAGTAGAATGACTCCTGGAAATCATTCAAGGTACTTTCTACAGGAACGCCATTGCCAACAGGCTCTTCATCCAGGTTTATTTTTCTGGGTTTTATTTTGTTTGTTTGTTTGCTTGTTTTTTACATTGTATATAGTTTTTGAACATTGATTTTTGATTATTTGTTACAGTATTTGTGCTTGATGAGAGCCTGAATCCTTTATTCATTCATTCCATTTTTCACTTCTGACCCAGTGTAGGACCCACTCCTAATGTTTCATTTATTCATATTTTTCTTTCATTTGGAGTAAGAGGAGAGAACTGTAGAAGGATAGTCAAATATCATCAGGTCTATAACAGATCACCTGAGGGAAGGAATAAATAGGCTAAGTAAAGGGTCTTGACTGTAATGAAGCTGTTTCATACAACTAAACAGAGAGAAATGAGGAAACCTATTTGTTCACACTGTTTATTATTGCAACAACCAAAATTCCCCACTGGGAACATTAAAGTTTCCTCTTAACAGATTATGGTTGCGCAAATAAACAAAAGATTCATGCTTTTAAAACCAGTTTGTGATGCCTCCTCCCTCGAGATATGCATTAACTTGACTCTTTCGGTGCATTTTTCGAAGTGAAGCTGCTCAACATCCAACTGACTAAACCAGTTAGAAATAAGAAACAGTGCAGAGCTTCATGGTAATGACGGGTCTGGTGAAAGGTCATGTGAAACACTGTCCTCAGAGGCCGGTGCGAAGTATACACACACATGCTTTCTATTAAAATCATGTACATGAGGCTCATTTTCTAATGTGTCAAACATATACATTCTTAGTGAATCTGTTCCAAAACTGTGTGTCCTCTGCTTTTTACCCCTCTGCCAACTCTGGGCCGAAGGAGTATTGTAATCGTTTTGTTGTCCGCCCGTCTGTCCTTTCAATGACGTAATCGCATTATCTGAAGAATGCATTGAGATATCTGCACTAAATTCATACTGTGGATGCATCTTAGCATGAAGCAGAAACCTATTGAAAATAGGTCACCTTGACCCACTTTTCAAGGTCAAATGGCAACATATCCTTTCAACAAGGTAATCGCATTATCTGAAGAATGTTTTCAGATTTCCAGACCAAATTTACACAAAGCCAATCTAATGTAAATTATAGGGCAGTAACTTTCAACAGAATCTTACATTATATCTGGCCAAGGGGCATTAGAAGTGTGCAGCATGTTGTGTTTGTTAAATGAGCTCTAAGACCTGCTGGTGCCTTTTAGAGGCTACAGCGTTCATTACACCCAAGAACATGCATACTGATACTGAATTCTACTGTTAATGACACGTGGAACTAAACAAGATGATTTAGAAAAGGTAATGTCGTCAAACTATGCAGAAGCAAAACAAAATGATGACATAACAGAGATGTAAAGACATGTTTGTTCATTGTGAAACTATTTTGCTTGATATACCTCTGAAACGTTAACTCCCAGTGTACATGAAGACTCTGAAATGCATGGATGATATTCAAATTAATACATGTGCATTGTTCTCAAAAGACAAACAGTTAAAGCGGTGACATAAAACTCCAACTAAAAACAAAGAAATTGTCCCAGAAGGTCTGTTGGTGTAAATACATTCAGTTCTTATTTGCTCCAAACCTTTGTAGACGTCTTGCGTTTGTTCACATTTAAGGCTTGATTCCTCAGCTCTGGGTGCATTATGGGATTTGGGAATTTTTTTATATCAAATTACAGTTATTGCCTGTTAGGCACCCCCATTCTGTATTAGTATCATCAGTTAGTATATGTTTCCCCCTTTTATTTTCTGTAATTGTCACCTGTGTTGTTTGAATTAACACCTGTCTTATATTTTCTTGACTTCTTTTAAGAGCCCTGTAACTCTTTGTATGCTTTCAATGTACTTTTTGTCTCTTCTTTAATCAAGCTGCATGGCCCGTAACATCCTTCAATAATCTTATAAAACTGTTGGAACAAATGAAATAGCAAAGGTTAGTAAAAGTAATGAATAGAATAAATTAGGTGAATTACGAAATCATCAATAAATAGGTTAAATAAAATTTAATTGAAGGATTTTTTTTTTTTATAACTGTATCTACTTTCATTCAAAGGTATAAAGAGTAATGAATTATTTTATTGGAGTAAAAGTACTGTTACTTTTGTGGTTCTACACCACACAACCTTCGGTAGGCAAACTCCAAATTTACACCAGTCCTAAACTCTCGGAACAGTTTATAGTCAGAAGGCATAACCAATAAAAGACTTATGGCTATTTTTCTGATTCTTTCTGATTCTGTCACCGTCATATGATGTTGAGGTTACGATATGGTCGACATCTAATGAACAGACCTGCTGAAAGGGATCAGAACAGAATTTTCGTGATGACACAGAACAGTGGGACCTAACTTTTTTCTGCTTTTTACAAAAAACTGCTTGTTACAGTAATCAGATATTGCTTTTACATTATCAGTATCACCAAACTGCCCTGATATTAAATTATTTCTAATGCACAGACCATGAATTAATGGGGTAGTTGCATTTATTTGACATGAATGTGTGGACAGAAAATGTTTGGAACCACTGGACAAATGTCTGGGGAGAACACATGTTCTGCAAATGACCATGGAAATCACTTCATTACAGTAGATATATAAATTTCTGTGCTTGGACAGTAATGGTGGTGCAGAAAAGGTCAGTTGTTTTCACTAGGGATATACATCAGAAGTAGAGGCCAATAGTGGAGGAGATACTGAAACTGTTCTTGACTAAAGCACATGTTTGACCCTGAATTCTTCTTAAATATGGGAAAAGAATGCCAGAGAATGAAAGTGGGACAACAGAGTGCAGCTCCTGTAGTACAGATATGGGGGATTAGCATATCCATGAATAACCAGAGGTCAGATATTAAGCCGGTGGCTGTCCTGTCAGTTCAGCTGCTGTTGTACCCTGCAGATCTCACCTGGACACCATCAAACAGCTACCTCTCTTAGCTAAACGGTACATAAATGAAAGCAGGCAATAATCCTCCACAGCCGCAAAAAACCCTGCTGCTGGAATCAATCCCAAGCGAAGGTGAAAGTGAAGACAGACGCGGTACAGACCACATGAATTCCTTCTGCACCTGTCTTCCTTTTAAGTTCAACAACTATGAGACCAAATCCACCGAGTAATGTTAAACCGGCTCCTCACGCATGACCTTTCGCATTCAGTCGTCTTTGAATTATTACTCACGGCTGATAAGAACCCGGGTTCATAATGCAGCGTCTTGTCTACAGAGTCACTACGGAGCAAACGTGGATATGGATGTGGATTTTACAGGCTCCACTCCCTGTCGGAGCTTCGCAGTTGGTTCACACATGTCCTCAGAACAGCTGGAGCCACTGTGGAGCCTGATGGCCCACTGGAGATTTGGGTTCTCAGAAATAGAACCGGGTCTTAATATTAAACCACCCACTCTGATCTGTATGTAAACTAAAATAAACAAGTGTATAATAATAGCATAAGATGACATGGGATTTATTGCTGTTACATGATACATATGTCAAACAAATGTATTATTTTATACTTTTTAACTGAAGTCAGTTCCAGTTGAGTTGAGCTAATCTTAAAGTTTCCCTATGAACTTTTCTTAAAAATAAACAAATAGTTGTGTTATTTTCAGTGTTTCTCAGCAAACTCAGATTACAGTTTATACTCAACTATACAACTGAAACATCTATAAATGTGTACGGTAATTAAATGCAACTTCATACATATAGTTTCTGGTGAAATGTGGTAGAGTTATCTTGATTCTTTCAGCTGGATCATGATGAAAAGCTTACAGTACATTTCAAAACATATTACAAGAATTGTCCTGTCCATGCTAACACAAATAGCTTTCTGTCCATTTGTTTAAAAAAATTCTGCTTCTACTACAATGCAAAAATGACTCCAACCTGGTCCAAACACTCAGACACACCATAGTTGTTGTTGTCCAGCCTGAGGACACTGTGGACAATACTGGACATAGCAGATGCAGAGGTTTTAATCTGTCATGAAGGTAAAGCAACAGTAAGTTCAGTTGTAAACCTATTTAACCGTTTAAATACAGTACATCAGCGTTTCCTTATCTGTATCTCAGAGGACTGTGTTTTAAAGAAATCAGAAGAAAATTTTGACAATTTTTAATCCATTTCAAACTGTCATGAGGGTTGTAAAATAGTACCTTAAATAGGTGAAGCAGCCACTTGAAGGAAACATTTGTTTGATTGATGACACCTTATTTTTAGTGCACGTTAGCACGACCATACCAAAATATAGGCAAGCGGTCAAAAATAACAGGCTTACACAGAAGGAATACTTGACAAAATATATGTTTTTAGGTGGAGTTAACAGCCTGTCATTTCTTTACTCTGCTGCTTCTTGTTGAAAGTTGTTTGAAAGATTAAAAATGCAAATTTATTTGTGAACGGATGCTGTATATTGTTAAGTAAAATTAGGTTTTAACCCATAAAGACCCAGTGCTACTTCTGTGGCAGTTCCTAAATGAATTTTTCTCTCTACTTAAACTTTCTTAAGTGATTTATCACCATTTATTCTAATATTATCCTCTGTATTTTATGTTTCTTCAGTGAAAATTAGGTATTTTCCAATATTTAATTTACTGATCATGTTGATGATCATAAAAGCTCAGATTGAAGTTGATGATTATTATGTCAGAAACAGAGACAGTTTTAATAAAAGTGACTTTTTCAGCAAATTTATCAATAACTAAACATGCATCTCCACCTACTGTCATTTATCAGACTCCATGGGTTTTACTGGGAATCAGTGTTGCGGAAGATGAACAGTGTTTCCACATTCACTACAGAGCCTCTGAACGTCCAAATGGGTCATATCTGATGACCATGAAAAGATGGCAAACTGCATTTTAGCATTTTACCTCAATTATTTAAAAATTTTGATAGGTGTAGTGATTCAGAAGTTATTAAACCTATTACATAAGTAGATTCATTCATTTATTATCTGAACCCGCTTTATCCTCACTAGGGTCACGGGGGTCGCTTGGAGCCTATCCCAGCTACATAGGGGTGAAGGTGATTTTGTTTGCCAATACCTATTTGGGTCCTTGAGGGTTAAGAATTTTTAAGCTTTATTGCTTCATATTTGATAGAAAGGTAATCAGAAAGTGATCAGATGTTGTCAGATGCATGACTTTGTTGCAGTAATTTAACTTTTTTTTTGCCTGTGACATCTCTGGAGTATCCTTAACATCATTGTAATCCAGCTCGTGTAATAATTCTTCTCTAGTGTCAGTATTAAATATGACAGATAAAGAAAAGGAACACGAACATTGGTTCAGACTAGATTTGTAATTTCATACATGTCTTACACAAGCAACTGCATCCTTTCTACTTATTAACCATGAAACCTTTGTGGGGATTTAATGACACCTGGTTTGGATTTCGTTCTCCTACTTTACAACCTGCACCACAGCTCTTTTGGCACATGACGGACAGGCATTTCAAAGTGTTTATTTCCTGCTGCCATGTTTCCAGCGGCCGCCTTTCCACCAAATGACCCAAAGTAAAGGAGGAAACGTATCAGAGGTCAAATAAACCTCTCAAACTGTGTGAGAACTTAGATCCACTCCATCGGCTGTTTTCAGTCCATTGTCAGACTGGAATCAACAAGGTTACATCTCTTGAAAGCCTCGTTAAAATGTCACCCATAATGCCACTGGGTCACACAAACCAAGGCCTGTAACTATGACAATAGACAACTCTAACACCTTACCCCCTTAATACCCCTGCCAACAGCAAACAAACCCAGAGAGTGAGCTCATGGTCCCTTAGCAACAGCAAAGTCAATCTACAGGAACAACCCGGCTGCTAAATACAGCGTTTGGGTGTGGATCCAGATTCAGAGAAACATTACAAAATGGGACTGTATTCAAGGATTCCTGAGGGAGGGCTGGCAAAAGACATGAATGTCTGAATGAGAGCAGGTAAGAGCACTTACAGAACTTTTGGCGTTGCGTGTGGGGGGGGAGTTGTTGAAAGGCAGCGTAATGAAGTGTAACCCTAACCACACACACATGCTTTCTGTTAAAGTCCCGATGATAACCTGGCTTGTCCAAGTTTACTGAAACTAAACTGTCAAATCAGTTCCAGAGGTGTGCGCCTCCTGTTTTTCTTTAAAATGTGTCAGGCTGTAAAATTGGGCTTGTTAAAAGCGTTGGCTGTGTGAACTGCTGTCCCAGGACAGAAGGTAACTCACAGAATACACACTGTATCATCCAAAAAAATCAATCAGGAAATCTATAATGTACTAACAGTAATTGACGCCACAACACTTTTCTGTTTGGCAGTAATGTTTGATTTGTCACACAATCTCACAATAACAATTCTGAGTGGCTCTTGATTGAAAACTTTTCTCAGCTAATGTGTTGTTCTTATCACGATTTTATCAAGTCTTTAGAATTTTTCCTCCACAACCATTTAACAAACTGTAAGAAGGCATATTGTGATTTAAAATGTTTGCAGTATACTGTAGGTTCATGATTTACAGTGTTTTGGCCCCATTCATTTGTTCTCAGGACAAACAGTTGTATAGATGTAAACTCTGGATTCACAATGCAAAAAATCTGAACTCTTCTGAGTTCTTTAGGATATGAATATTGGATGTTTTATTGATAACCAGTCCATTGATTAGAAATTGTTGAGTGGTAACAGATGCTAGCAGGGTTGCCAGACAGATGTTGTCAAATTCATCCAATGTTTCAGACATTTAGCAAAAAAAGAAAGGTGTTAACCCTAACCCTGAGTCCAGCTGAGAAGGTAGTCCTGGGTACGGACTGCGTGGATTCCAATACGGAACGTTGCATTATGACAGTAATCTGTACCCGAGACCGGAAGTGTCCTAATCACCACTCCGCCAACAGAAGTGACCTAATCACCACAAGACCATAGACAGAACTCCTGCTGTCTCCTGAAAAAACCTTGGATCAGTGCAGCATGGTCTCGCCTTACGACCGAACCACTTGGTGATATATCAGGGACAATGAAGGTCGGCCTTCTTCTCTTTACCACAAACAGGCTAACAGAGAGACAAGTGTTGCCTGTCTTGCCGCCATTGTAGACAAATGAACAGAACAGTCACTCAGTTAATGAGGTAAGGGTTTGTCATGTCTGCGTTTGTTGGATAGCTACAGAATTCCTTCCACACTGCCACCTACTGTTTGGGCCCTGTAACACCCACTCATTCTCAGGCAGGGGCTGCAGGACGTAGTTGTGAATGCAGCATCTCCGGGAAAGGTGTGATCGTTTCCAGGTACAGCAAGGATCCGGATACTCAGTCTGAAAATGCCCTGAGAACCCGGGGGAAACCTGCAGAGAAAACAGGCGAACTCAATGCAGAAAAGGCAGTGGTTAGATCATCTAGCTATGAAGCAAAAATGCTAAGCACTATGCCACCGCGTTGCCCCAGAAGATGTGATAAGGAGTTGATAGATGAAATCTTGTCCTTTCTGGCTGAACCCCATGGGACCGTACTTTAGAAACACAAAAACTGTACAGTCAATGGTGAGAGACAAGTCATGTTTTGATTTCATTTGATCTCACAATATCATAAAATGTTTGTCAATTTCAAAGATAATTTTACATGTCAAGAAAGACACAGGTCATTGTCAAACTGTTAACACATTGTCGGCACGTCACATATTTAATTCTTTTTCAGAACCTATGAGGCAAGAGATTCTACCATAAGTTGTTTGTTTAGTGAATAACAGCGGCTTCATTTGCACAAATTGCTGACTGACCCAAACACAACCTGCCTGGGGTTAAAAAAACAAACACACACCTCCTCATTAAATTTTTTTTTTTTTTTTTCATTGTGGTTACTTATTTACAACAGTTGCATTGTGTTATTTTCCTGCTGAACCTGTTTTGAGTTAGAGATCATTTGCAAACAAAAGGGTAGAACATGTGTACGGCTAAGATGAATAGAGTAAGAATGTATTATTTTTTAACATATTCAGTCGAATCAGATATATTTGAATTTGATATATTCTCTTGTCTCATCATAACACTAAACTGGCAACATACTGACATGTTATCCAGTCAGTAACTTTAATCCCCTTATCCTGCACAACCCACACTGTTTTCACTGCCCTTGACATTTTGTGGTGTGGACGTTTATACACTGACTTCAGTGTTTTTGTCTTATTTTTAAGAACCACTGGCTGTAATAATAAAAAGATCTCCACAGATTTCAGAAGTCACTTGCTGCTTCAGCACTTTATGGTGTGTAAACTTAATATCAGTTCGATAATGACCCTCCTCCACCCACAAACACTGCTGATTGGTTGTGATAACACCATGCATGTGCAAAAACACAGCCACTTTGGGGTTTTGTTGTAAAATTAAAAACAAAAACACTATATTGCCACTATATTTTTATTTGAAGTACTTATGTTAATTGTTACAGAGGGAATTTGTGGACCACTAAGTTGAATTTTTGGACAATAGCAGCCAAAAGTGAGGAAAAGGTGCAAAGTTCAGTTCAGTTCTAGTTAGTTTAACTTATAAATGCTGATCATAATGCATGATTATCTCAAGGCTCTTCACAAATTCTGGTCAAGACCTTAACACTTTCAGTGCCATGGGCCGATTAAATCGGCTTTACGAAAACGACCTGTAAAGTGCCACGGGCCGATCAGATCGGCTTTGGAGAACACGCCATATTTGTGTACAAACAAACCATCCACCCCCATTTCTTTCTCACATTTCGATGACGTTCTTTCTGTGTCCCCCTTTTGAGACCAAGCAGACGGGAATTTGAGGTCACGCGACCGAATAATATTTTTATATCTTTTTAATGTTTCTTATTCTCCGGTGTTTCATCAGAGGGAGCCCTCCATGCCGGGGGGCGGCTGTGGACTCCGGGGGCTGTGGCGCCTTCTCTCACTGGGGTCCGCTCCTTTCTGGTGGGTGGGGGTCCCAGTTGGCCCTCTCCCACTAGTTGGGATGCGGGGCTGTGTTGCTGGTGCCTGGTCGCCGGGGTCGGCAGCTGCCTCCTGGTGCGGATGGCTCCCTGAGACAGCGCCTCCTAAATTGATGTTTTACTTTTACTTGTACATTTTTGTTCTGGTCTACCCGTGCTCAGTCAGTCTTCTTAAGTATGTGTGAGCTTGTGGGTTTGCATGTATATGTGTGTGTGTGTGTGTGTGTGCGCGGGTGAGTGGGTGGGTGTGGGTGGGGGGCGGTACTGATTTTTAAACTGATATGTAAAGCACTTTGTGCTACAGTTTTTAATGTATGAAAAGTGCTATATAAATAAAGATTATTATCATTATTATTATTATTATTATTATTATTATTATTATTATTATTATTATGAATTATGCAAATTACGATCAATAATGAATCGGCTGCGTCCGGTGCGTTTTGAATCTAATTAGCAATCGGTCGGATGTTACCGAGCGGTTTCCTGCAGGATTCTTCAAATATTATAAAAACAACGCGAAATACTGAAAAACGGCCCAATTCTGTGGCACTTTTAAGGCTTATTAGCCCCTTAACTGTCTGGCACTTAAAGAGTTAACAAATTCTTGTAGTGGTAATAAAAACATTTCAGTTCCTAGAACTATTGTACTATCTTCTAAATTAATTTTTATCTACATTTATCCTTTCCTAAGTTTCTACCATTTATTATGATTACATTATTCTATGCGTTTTGCATTTTTCAATAAAAATCAAATATCAAAATTGAAAAAAATAGATAGAAAGGGAATTTTTGCACAACCTACATGGGTTTCACTGGTGAATCAGTGCTGTGGAGGATGACAGTGTTTCCATGTTCACTACAGATCATCTGAATGTTCAAATGGGTCATATCTGATGACCATGAAAAGATGACGAACTACATTTTAAACCAATTATTTACATGTATTAATAGGATTAGTTCAAAGGTTATTAAACATTTTACATCAGTAGGTGCTTTTGGTGGCTGTTTAGGTCATTTACAGTAAATGAATTTCATTAGTTTAGTCACTCTAATAATTTGGCCTTCACATCATGATCGGTCCAGTATGAGTTTAGCCTGACTATTTGAGGCTGCATCTCATTTGGAACTGTATGTTGTTTTTGTTTAACACATCTTTTCTTTTGTGTTTGTTTTGTTTTTCTATATACTTTCTTTCTCTTGAAGATATGTTTTTCTCTTCTTTATAATTCTATGTAAATCCCATGTCATCATGTCTTGCAATTTACATTCTAATTTTAAAAAATGTCAGTATTCGTACATATTTCAAACATATATTTAGCAAATCAGCTCAGCTACTGCATGTACAGTAGCTGGAATTTGGCTAGCTGTAAAGTTGTATACAGGTCTATATAAATATTCAGGGGCCAGTGTTAGTGGGTAGAATGTCATACAATGTTAAGGAGGATGAACACTGTCCTGGCAGCTCAAGAACGCAACATAATTTTTGTTGCCCACCTCTATGAACTCTGCAAACTATATTTAGCAGTGAGAGCTTCTTGAGTGCAGAGTAAAGAATAATCAGACACTAACACTGTGTATGTACTGAACCCATCCTGGTTTCACTTAGTGGATGACGCTTCACAACTTCAACAAACATCATTTGTGATGGATGATGTGTATTTTTCTTTGTGTTTTCATTTCACAAGCCAAATCCTAAAAACCCTGGGAACACCCATTTATGAAATATCATCATCATTTGAGGCCTTCAGATTCATACCAATGAAATGTTTTGCTTTTCACAAACAAACCCATAGACCCTTTTGACAAGTTTTGTATTTCTGAATGGAAATTCGCAATCTTTACACAATTCTACTTCCTTGCCTATCAGGGCAACTATGGCGCAAGCGAAGAACAAGAGTTTTTGTAGTGTTCCAGGTTGCTCTTGTTATGTCTGAAAGCAGCAGTATCTGTCTTTTCATTCTCTTCCTGTGGACAGTGAGGTTTGGCAGAAATGGATTTCGGCGATCCGGCAGGACGAGAGACCAAAGTTTGTGATTAAAAAGGGCAGTACATATGTCTGCAGCAGACATTTCATGTCCGATGATTACATGCTCGGGGCTGTTCCTAGCCTTTTCTAATGGAACAGCTTCATCTCTGTTCAGAAAAGTACATAAACAAAAACGTTACCCGAAAAAAACTGATCATAACGCTCGGCTAACATTACTGCCACTACATAGAAGACGTCCACTTGGACAACCCTAAACAGCACAAACTGATGCCATAATGCTTCATTCCAAGCAGACTATGATAGTAAGGTCGACTGTACCATCCGTCCATCTTCTACCACTTATCCGGAGCCGGGTCATGAAGGCAACAGTCTAAGCCGGGATACACTGATTTCCCTCTCCCTAGACACCTCCTCTAGCTCTTCCAGGGGGATCCTGAAAAGTCCCCCGAGAGACATACTCTCCAGCATGTCCTAGGTCTTCCCCGAGGCATCCTTTTGGCAGGACATGCCCAGAACACCTCCCCAGGGAGGTGTCCAGGAGGCATCCAAAACAGATGCCCGGGCCACCTCAGTTGGCGATGTGGAGGAACAGCGGCTCTAATCTGAGCTCCTCCCTGGTGGCTGAGCTCCTCACCCTATCGCTAAGGGTACGCCCTGCCACCCTACGGAGGAAACTCATTTTGATCGCTTGTATCCGGGATCTTGTCCTTTCGGTCATGACCCAAAGCTCATGACCCGTAGGTATGGTCATGGTCAACTGTACATTATACATGAATTATGTCTAAGAAAACATGCTCATGACTTGTCATTCTAACCAGCAGTTCAGTAACAGCCTGATCGCTCTCTACTTACCTTGATATTTATGGACAAATTCCTTGTGGAAAAATTTTTTAACTTTTATTGATTTTGTTCTTTTTGGTTGTGGAGTTTTCCTCATGAACCTTGCAACATGTAATATTTGGCAAATCGATCAGGCAGATTGCGCACACTTGCTTATCCATTTTGTCTTACTGTGTCAGGAATTCCTTTACTGTGACAATTACATATTTTCGGGAAGAGTGAAAAAAGTCAATTAAAGCACATGTAGGAGTGACGGCATGTTGTGAACTATGACTGTATCATGTGTCTCTGCAGTGAAACATGGTAGATGTGATGAATGAGAGGAGGAAGCATCGGGAGGGGTGTGCAGCAGATGAAAGCATATATGATCACAGTGACCGCAGGAGGAACCATCAGTCCAGAGCCTTCAAAGTGAACACAGCATTCACATTACTTCCACAAAGACCAGTGTCCTGTGTGGACTCGAAGCTTTCCTCCAGACACTCTGAGATGCTGAGTCTACAAGGTGAAAACATGTTACACACAAACACTCTTAACCCTTAAAGATCTACAACTGTTTTTGTGGTGACTTACAAATTAATTTTTCACATATTTAACCTTTCCTAAGTCATTTGTCACCATTTATTATAACATTATCCTATATTTTACAGTTCAAATCAAGTATTTTCCTGTATTTAATTCACTAATCATGGAGATGTTCATGAAAGTTCAATGTAAATTCAGTAGATATTATATCAAAACAGACACAAATGACAGCCAAAAGTGTTGTCAGTTTTATGAAAATACATATATATAAGTGCCGATTGCAATACAAGATTATTTCAAGGTCCTTCATAAATTCAGGTCAACACCTTAACAAATACTAGTATTGGTAATAAAAATTTTCCAGTTTACAATTTAAGATATAGAACCTAATTTTGTACCAACATCCACATTAATCTTTCTCTGCATTTATCCTTTCCTAAGCAATTTATCTCCACTTATTATAATATTTTCTGCATTTTACAATTTTCAGTGAAAATGAAAATTGAAAATGGAAAAAAAAAACATGAGGAAAAACTTTTTCAACCAAATATATGATTGAGCATAAAAGCAAGTGTCTACAACCACTGTCAGTTGTCAATTTAGATGGGTTTTATTGGTGAATTTATGTTACTTTCAGAAGTAGGTGTTTTGACGTTCACTCGGAGCCTCTGAACGTCCAAATGGGTCATATCTGATGACCATGAAAAGCAGAGAAACTGCATTGTACCTGAACTATTTACACGTATTGATAGGATTAGTGGATCAGACTTGATTAAACATTTTAGATCAATAGATGGTTTTGGTCACAGGCGGCTTTTTAGGTCTTTTAGGGTTAATTTACTATTAAGATCTATGAAATGGCAAACTGCTTAGTGTTGCATATTATTGCACAATGTGTGGGTTTGATGATGTTGATGACAATACATCACATTATGTTAAATTACCCTCTCTTGCATTACATCACACTCTTTTATATGATATTATATTAAATCATGTTGGCTGTGATCATTTAAGTTGGTCTTTATGTTCCTTTTTGTCCTGCTGAGTTATGTTTTACTTCTTTACATGATGTTGTGTTACATTATTTTACTTCACAATATGTTATGTTCCATTCTGTCATACATGAGTGGAGCCAGACACTGTAAACATTTGGAATTCAGCCCAGACGCAGGGAGATTTCCCCCAGATATATGTACTGTTTTCAAACTGTTTGATTTGATAATTGAATGCTTAAAAATCAGTACGTCATTTGGGAAAAACACAATAGTTGCCCAGAAAAACACTGACCCTGCAGAGCTTACATTGTATTTTATCTTCATCATTCTGAAACCACAAAGTAAAAGTGTTGAGGACTAAATTACCAATTTTCTATGTCTGCTATGTAGAAAGACACATGAAATGTCTGATGTTACTATTTTTAACTTATGTGAAATGTTAGAAGATGAATTTACTGAATTTATTGACTTTCCCTCAGGGATTAATAAAGTTGCAGCAGTTATGAATGTGTGTCCAGAGGCACAACTTTTATCATTTCAGCCAGCAGATAATACTTGTTGATTACACATGAATCGGTAATGTTTGACTAAAGTTCACCTACATTTTAAAGTTCAGTTTGCAAAAACATAAATACATAAACACATTATTGCCTCATTTACCTCACTGGATAAAAAGTGTCCCAGGTGGTAGATCCATAAAATGTCCAAAGGGCCCTACTTTACTACATATTTGAATACCCAAGTGGTTTTTGTATTATATTCCATTGAAAAACTGTGCGTGTAAAACCCAGAGGTGGAGGTGAATGAAAAGGAGGTTTAACAGGACAAAACCTGATATTTGGAGGAGGCTAATCATCTGTTTTACATCCATTCTGGAGTACTGAATGTTACTCAACACACATTAGATTTTATACGATGATAAAACATGAACAAATTGTATATTTTTATCTCACACTATTTATTTTGTTCTCCTTTCCTTCTCAGCTTCTTTCACTCTGTCAGCTCCATTCATTTATCTTTGGAAATGTGATCCGCTGAGGGGAAATGACACCAATTTAAAGTTATTTTAACAACCTGAAAGGTTCAGGGCTTTAGAGAAAACATTAGTGGCTGGAGCCCCAGACGTCACCCCCCACTCAGCAGTTTCTGTCACATTATGTTCTGTTCTAATGTGCTTTTTTACATTCTGTCATGGTTCATTTTATTATGTTCTGCTCCAATGTGTTATGATATGTTAGGATTAAATCATCATTTCATCGTGTCATTTCATTTCACTTTATCTGATCATTTCCTGTCACAGTGCAGGGGTTCTGCTGTCCACTTCTGCAGAGACCGAGTAGTGGTAGATCAACACAGAATGTGAGACCACCAAGTAGAGGAGGTGATGATGGGAGTCTGAGGCTGCTGAGCAGAGGTGGAGGAGATGGACCTCCAACTGTGAGCAACACTTACAACCCAGTGAATATCACAACAGGTGAACATATACTGTGAACACCATGGTTACATGTAAACACACACTATACATAGGAATGTTCAACACCTCCCATTACATACATGCTTTATGTTCATTAGTTCAGAAAACTAGTGCTGCTTTTACAAACAGGTTGGAGAGCTGATTAGAGAGAGAGATTAGATTAAATAGAACTTTATTGATCCTATGTGCAGGATTACTCAAGGAAATATAGGTTTCAACAACAGCACAGCACGATATGTACAGGACAGTACAGGACAGTAATATTAAGAAAATCAGAAAGAAAAAGAAAGTAACAATAATAACAATTGTAGAAATAGCAGTACCAGGAAACAGGCAATTGCACATCAGAAGTACAAATACTACGCAACTACAACAACATGAACAAAAGGAAAAACGATAAGAATAATAACAATAACAATAATCAAAATAATAAAAAAAAAATAACAATAATGCAACATGTAAGTACTCTAATGTGAAAAAGATGTAAATGAAATACAAAGAGCAATATGAAAACGACATAATAGGGCATAATACAATGACAGTGATGTAAAAGACTCAACAAGACGACAACAACATTAAAAAAAACAGATTTTCAGAAACAGAGGAGTGAGTCATGTGTTTATGTAGCATTGGAATTGTTTCATGTCAGTTTGTTGGCAAGTGTGTGTTTCTGCTTATAGTGCACTTTACTTTTGTAATATTAGAAGCGACTGTTCACATTATCGTGGATTTGATCAGTGATGTTTTGAGATTCCAGCATTTAATTCCTTATTATTCTGAAGGTAGAAGAGTAGGTAAAAATGTCGACATTATCTCAAGTCATGCATATTTTCGTAAATTTCACATTTTTGGGGGCTCAATCTGAAAAGGTTAGGGAAACCCTACACTAATTTGCTTGACTAATGTATTAAACAATGGATGTCAGAGAAAATGTTGGTGAAACAGAGGTGTGCATAGGTGTCTTTTCTGATTATTGTAGCTGTGATGTTAAACCTGAAATCAATGCATGAGCATGATGCTGTTCTAGTTATTTCTTTTAGAGAACACATAGATTTACACATGACAAATCACAGCTTCAAGGTAAACTGCAGTTCGAGAAATAATGTTCGATCCATAGAAAATGGAAAGGAGCAGATGCAAATGCATATTTATACAGATTTAACCCTATAACACCAAAAATATCATATTTGATACATGAGTTTTGAAGCCCTCTACATGACCAGTGTGATATTTTTTCTTTAAAAACCTGATGTATACAATTAGATACATGCAATACACAGACAGTCCACCAGGAGGAGGAATTCATTAACCAGAGGCCTTTCCAGTGACACTACAAGATTGCCATTTTTGAGGAAGGAGGCAGAACTTTGCCAATTTTGAAAAGGAATCACCAATTTATTAAACAGGTTTGTGTTATATTATGTGTTTGTTCAAAAATAATAATATTTGAGCATTGAGACCCAGTGTATCAAATATGATACTAAATTGAAACTCATACATGGAAATTGATATTTGAAGAAAAATTTGGGAGGGTTTTCAGCTGGACCAATAAAGGCTCCAGTTTCAAACAACTGGAATTTTCTGTCAATGATTTAATGGTTCAGGCATTACAGGGTGAATGAGAAAGTAAACTTACAAAACAGAAATTAAGGAAAACCAGGGAAACTGGCATAAATAGACCCAAAAGGAGAAGATTTAAAGCATTTAACTCAGGTGGAGCATGAGGAAAATGGAAGGAAAAGTAACAAAGGTCGCAAGTCATGAAAAATATTGTTAATTGACAGCATTTGCAACATTGTTTTGTTCACCATTCAACATTGTTTTGTTCAGTTGTGGAGATTCCGCTCTTGTTTTTTACATCAGTCCTTTGGATCTTTCAAGTTTATTTGATCTCCCTCTGATTTCTGTCTTCTCCTTTCCAACTCTTTTCTTTCTTCACTTCTCTCACTCTCTCAGCCCCAGTAACGTCCTCCACTGAGGGAAATGACACAAAGTTGAAGTTATTTTAACAACCCAAAAAGTTCAGGGCTTTTGAGAAAACACTTGTGGCTGGAGCCCCAGAAGTTACCCCCTACTCGACTGAGGCTGTCGAATTCTGTCACAATCTGCTATTTTACGTTTTATTATGTTTATGTTGGGTTTTGCTCCACAGCGTTACAATACTTTACTATAGTGACATGAGACAGAAAAAATGTCATGTATGTTCTGTCATTAACACTCTACCTTGCGATTCACATTGCACAAAAAATCTATATCATAATATTGGAAGGTCTCAGAGCGTGTGTGTGTGCGTGTGTGTGTGTGTGTATTTGCACAGTTCTGAGAAATTGAGATGTTTTTACAAGGTCAATTTGGTACCTGCAGTGGAGGAATAGTCCCATCTCCACAATAAAGATCTCGGCAAGTTGATAGGACCAATATTTTGGGAGATACTAGTCATTCTGGAATGTAATAGCCTTACAATCACGTTGCTAAGTTGACCAGAAGCGCAGTACCATGCTGCATGATGGTAAATGAAGTTAAAAAAAGAAACGATGCATTTACTAACTTCAGTCCCTAGATAGTAGTGCTAGTAACTGTATATAAGTTGATACTGTGTCTTTATGTATGAAAAGTTTTTTTTTTTTTTCTCTCATTTTACATTCCTTACATGTGCAAATACATTGTAAATATGTATGTAATATTGAGATGTAAAATTATATAAATACTTATATTTTCTCTTTATGTTTTATATTTTACAAGTTAATTACCTCCGCCAAGGAGGTTATGTTTTTGCCAGGGTTTGTTTGTTTGTTTGTCTGTTTGTTTGTTTGTCTGTCCGTTAGTGTGCAACATAACTCAAAAAGTTATGGACAGATTTGGATGAAATTTTCAGGGTTTGTTGGAAATGGGATAAGGAAGAAATGATTAAATTTTAGTGGTGATCGGGGGTGGTGGGGCCCACGGGGGGGGCCACTGATCAGCCTTGGCGGAGGTCTGCACTCTCCGAGTGCTTCTAGTATTTTCTGTTTTCTGTCTTTCCTGCACTTCACTTTTGTATTTGTTGCTGTCACCTGCAAATTTTGCCCATGATGGGATCAAAAAAGTCTACCTTTTCTTTTCTTTTCTTACTTTTATTCTTATTTGTTTACATACTTGGTGAATAAAGATGATTCTGATTCTGATCATTTCATTTTGTTTCATCTCATTTCAGTGCAGGGGTTTTGCTGTCCTCTTCAACAGAGGCCGAGCAGCGCAAGATTGAGTCAGAGGGGGATGCCACTGAGCAGAGGAGGTGCAGATGGGAGTCTGAGGATGTTGGCGAGTCTGAGGGGAAGGTTGGAGAGCAGAGCAACGCTAGGATTCAGATCCAGGACAGGTAGTAGACCTGGGACAACACCTAAAAGTGGAGCTCCAACTATGAGCAACAACAGCAGAGCAGTCTGTGAAAGAGCAGGTGAGTGTCTGTTAAAATGACACATGAAAACACACACATTGTCCACAAGAATGTTTAACATTTGGTACTGAAAGCATATTTTAGGGCAGGAGTCCCTTCACTTATTCGGCTCGTGAGCTCCTTTAATGACAAAGTCAAAATGATCTGCCTGAACTAAAAGTTGCTAAAAATATAATCTATATTGTAAAAGTCAAGTGGCCTCTGTGTGTGTACGTGCGTGCGTGCGTGTGTGTCTCAGGATTCACACAAAATCTGGAAAGAGCTGACTGCTGCAGTTTGGTATACTTATGTATTTTTGGTCGAGGAACAGACTAGCAAAAACAGCAAGTTGATAGGACCAATATTTTGGGAGATATTAGTAATTTTGGAATACAATAACCTTACAGTCACGTTGCTATACCCAGAATGCTTTGGCGGTGACTGCTGGACAAATGCAGTACAGCACACATGAATACACAACAGCATATAAACTATATCTGAAACCCGTGGATCCCCACAGGTCAATGCACTAGTTACCTCCACCAAGGAGGTTATGTTTTTGCCGGCGTTGGTTTGTCAGTCTGTCTGTCTGTCTGTCTGTCTGTCTGTCTGTCCGTGTGCAAGATAACTCAAAAAGTTATGGAATGATTTGGATGAAAATTTCAGGAAATGTTGATACTGGTACAAGGAACAAATGATTAAATTTTGGTGGTGATCGGGGCAGAGGGGCACTGATCTGGCTTGGCGGAGGTCTGCGCTCTCTGAGTGCTTCTAGTTATTTATATATGCAATTGAGACCCAACAACAATGCATTTTTAGGGGACAAGAGTTTCACAGCTTCACCAAAAAAACATAAAATAAAACAAAAAATGCTGTCCACCACAAAGGACCTTCCATAAAAAAATGTATCTGAAAAAACTGTTGCATTTTGGTGTTTCCTGTCAAGAAAATTATTTAATGTTAAAGAGCCAAAACTTTTACTTTCCTGAGTCTCAGGAGAACATCTACTGCATAACTGCAAGACACAACAGTACAAAAACAGTTTTGCTCCCACCGCTGTCACAGAATTAAACAAGCTGTAGTAATATATTGCACATTACTTATTTATTTGTGAATTGATTGGGTTTTCAACTTATTTTTATTGGGTTTTCAACTTGTTTTTATGGGTTTTTTTACTTTGTTCAAACTTCTTTTAACCTTGGTCTTAGTACGGAAGTTTATTTTTTATCTTTTATCACAATCATTTCTTTTATTGACACATTTTTCTCTTTTTTGTCCTGATTGGTGGAACTTGGAGCACTTTTCGACATGAACCGATATAGACATGATGCAATGTCTATATCGGCTCATGTCTCGTGGTTTCATGTTACATGTCATTGTGTTTTCAGAAAGGTCTCAGGATGTAATCATCTAACTGCACAAACAAATCTATCTGTGGGTATAAATAAAGTAGTTTTAACAATGATACTTTGCACTTTTTTGGCTTTGCACAAAAAGTCCTTGGGATCTTTCACATATTAAATGCACAGTCTAATTTCTGTATCTAGGGTCTAGGTCTACTAACTGATGACATAATGAAATGTTGGATCATGGGAGTTACTGTTTTCCAAGTTTGGAAAGATTTCATAACAGGAAGTGATAAATTGAACTATTTCCACCTGTGAAATATAGATTTTTATGTGTATTTCCGCTGGTATTGATGTGTTTCATTATAATTAAGTCACAGAATTCCAATTACTGCTCTAAAAAACTCACTTTAACCAAAGGATATATGACACTAATGATAGGTGATCAAATGAAACTGCTGTTAAATTGAATAAAAATATTTTATTATGTTTTATGAGTGTAATACAGGCTTATTCGTTTTTTACATATTTTTATGAGGAAATTTGGCATGTTACAGCTCTAAAAGCAAACTAAACATAATTTGTGACTTCATTATGAAACTTAATTCTTGAGAAATCTAATATCTAATACAGTAATGTTTATGATCACTTCTCAATCCTTTGCTGACAAATATTTCAGGATGGATAAGAAAATCAATCAAACTGAAACAGACCTGATTTCAAAGTACTCTGTGTCTCTTCCCTCACATTATCTGGCTCTAATGTATGCTCTGTCTTTCAATGAAGGGAAGTAATGTTGCTGTTCACTCACTTTGGAAACCATTAAACACACACGCAGCCTCCATCTGCCTGCAGATGTCTGTAACCATATCCAGAAAACATGCCTATACAGTATATGAAGTCGACCTCTGGCTCTGGGCTGGACCAGCTGTGCTTATTTGTGCTGACTCAAACAAATAATCTAATTTTATTGTCAATTGACATGAAAGTAACTGTGTTTTGCATTCTTTCTGTGATATTTGGATAGAAAGCAGTGTATGTTTTCGTTGCATTTTGGGTAATAGTCCTCTGGGTATCCTCTAGAGATAACCAGGCACAGTTGTTCATATGTAGTAATGCTCCACCTATCCCTCTGTCCAAGATCTACAGTAGTGTTTAGATTGTTGGCAAGCTGTAAATGACATCTGCATCCCTGACTGTGACGAACTCTTTGAAACACAGAAACTCCCACAAACCCCTGTGAGGGGCCGGCACGGAACGGACCGCCTGGCGCCGCAACTGTCTCAGAGCTGCATCTTTATCTGCCTTCATCAGTGTGTGAGGATGAGGAGCCGGACGCGTACATGGAGGAGATGAGGTATCGGTTCTTTTACTGTTGTTGGAGCCAGTGGGAGTCACAGGAGAACACACATCTGCAGCACTTTTTTCATGAGCTGCTCCTAGGATAATGTGTTTCACGTCACATCTGTGGTTTTTACCCTATTTTCCAGAAACTGGAACAGAGCTCCAAAACAGGTCTCAGTAGTGATGTCAGTTGGAGGGTGGGGAGGCAAAAAATATTTTCCCAAGCAATTAGAACAACTGCAGTGCATGCCCACTGGGTATAATGGGATTGGTTATATCCACTAGTATCCAAATAGTTCGGAAACCAAAAAAAAGCTAAAAGGGATGAAGTTACAGCATTTTGGGGGGAAAACAAGGTCTGTAAAACATCAGTACAGACACAGGATGTTACTGGACAGTGTAAAAGTAGAGTTCACAACCTTAAAACCCAAAATTTGTTAAGTTCATAGATACATGGTGACATTAAACTCACAAAAGATAATCTAAATTCTCACATTAGAGCAACAACAAGCAGTTAAAACCCTAAATACACATGTTACTCAGCGAAAGTGACAAGATCTGTTGCCCATAAAGTGGAAAGACTTTTTAGACGATTTACTCTTTTTATTTCTATTTATACAAATCATTGTATATAGAAATGTCTAAACTGACCAGGTGCAGTAAGTCCCAGTTGCACTTTATCAAAAATAAATCCCATTGTCACAATCATTTCATGAGAAGAGGTAATAGTTTATGTATTTTATTCCAACTTTATGGCCAACAGTGTAGTTACATAGTATATATCTCTTATTTCAATGACAGCGATCACCATGTAAAGTTCCTATTTAACCCTTTAAACCTTGAGCCTAAAATGGTCCACCTAGACTTTTTTTCTTATTTTGATTAACTAAAAGGTTAGAAAGTATGCTGTGAATGAGTCTGTTTGTCCATTTTTCCAGAGCTCTTTTTTTTCCAGATCTCTCAAAATCTTGCAATCATTTACAATTTACTGAATATTGCTAAAACAGCTTCTTCTCCAGCTTCTATTACAGGCATGAGTGAAATTACTGTAATGACCCAATAAAACCTATAAAGCGCTACGTCTCAGGTTTCAGAAACTGTTGGAATTTTTCCAAATGCACAGAAGGTGAAAGAGTTATAGCCATCCAAACTGCATATGCACAGAGTGTGTCAGCGATGACGCGTCGGGTTTTAAAGAGTTAAAATCTGACACTAACCTTTGATTTTGTCCTGCAGCCTTGACCCTTTGGATACAGCTTAAGTGCAAGTTAACATTTTTATATCAAATGGTCTGAGCACTTTTGTGCCGTCATTGACTGGCATTTAGTGTAATGTCTCCTGTTACGTGGAGGGGCACTAAACCAATCCAACACGACTATAGGGAGTATCAGAGGTTAGAGACACAGAAAACATTCTCACTCCCAAATGGTCACATACAAATCCCTGGTCCATGAAACAAAAACATTATGTTTCAATGCACAGGGTAAATCCAGAATGTAATTTTCTGACACGCTGGATTGTCTGAGACACATCTAGACAATGTTATGGTTTCAGTTTTCATCATCATCATCTTTATTTCCATACTTGGGAGTCCATTTAAAAACAAACAAACAAGCAACGAATAAAATAAATAAAAAACACAGGTTAAAAACACAGACAAAACACCACCAATATCATAAAAGACAACTGTACCAGTGCCGCCACAGGTATGACTGGTATTGTACTGAACCATGACCGGGATTTGTCAACAGCATAATGATGGAATTCTGAGAATCGTTCAATCCACAGATAAATTTGTACATTAAGTTTTTCATAAGAGCCTGAAAAGTGTTAACTCCTGCATCGCAAAATAACTGACTTGCACTAGTCCATGGAGGTTTTTAAACAGTATTCTCATGGAATCAAAAAAACAACTTTGTAAGTTAGCCTTTTCAAACCTGGCCCACAAGGGAGCAGTATAAAGAGGAATACAAAAGGCTATGAAGAGATTTTTCTTAACATTTTCTGTACACATTGAGAATTGCCAACAGTTTTGTTAGGATTAATCCTAAAGTCAACTTCAGAAGGTCATGGAAAAGGGTAAAATAAGAAAGACAAAGACAGAAAGATGAAACAGAACATGAACCCTGATCCACAAACTGTAATGTACTGCCAGTTCTGCCCACTTAACGTCCTTTTTCATTCATTTCTGTTATGTGAGGATTTACACCAACGTCTCTCTGGTGCCATTACAGAGATACTGTGGGCACTGAAAATGGACGCTATGGGATCATGACCAAATGGCAGTGTGTGAGGATGAGTCACAAATAACATATATGGTCTTTCAGGTTCAGGTTGGTGTGAAGGATAATTAGCACCAACAGTACAGATGTAATATCAAGACATGAGTCGACATGGAGATGTTTCACCCAAGTACTTACATGCAGTGGCAGCTGGTGAAATTCTTTTTTGGTGGGGCTGATGCAAGTCAGTTTTCAGCTGCACTATTACCACATATCACCACTAGGATACACCAAAGTACAGGCACTATTTTAAAATATTAATTTAAGTTAAAATAAAAATACACAATGTGTGTTTTCAGTCATGTATTTTTTTTATGTAAATTTCACCGTCTATCCTTCAAACATGCACATTCTTCCATAACTCTATTGTTAAAGTCACGCATGTCCCTGACAAGTGTCTTTTCCACTCACAGTATGGCCAATGGATGAAGACCAGGAGTGAAAGGAGTGTGGGTAGATTGCATAGCATTAAAAAAAAATAGAGGTTAACTGCCCATTAAACAGCTGTTATTGCTCCTGCCAGGACTTGATCTCCATTCCACCACGTGGAAGTCAGTAATGGTAACTATTGAGCTATCCAAGTGTAGATAGTATCACAGTAGTATTTCCTACTGAGCTTGTATTTCTGCAGAAGGTCTTGATTCCTTTCAGGATGTGACGTTTACTCCTGTGGGTGGTGCTTGGGCGCATTTTTTTGTGCACTGAGGCTCTCCTGTTTCTTGTATTGGGGAAGGTCTACTGCACATGTGCCATCGATAACCAGTGTTGTGCAAGTTACTTCCACTCTAACCCTAACCCATTACAGATTACTTGTTACTGTTATTTAAAAGTAATTCCTTACCTTACAATACTACTGTCTCAGAATTGTAATGTGTTGCATGACTCCTGTATTACTTTTGAGTTACAGACTCTCGTCATAAATGGTGCATGCGCAGTAGTTCTACATTTTACATGTTCAAACAGGTGCTGAGCACGCCGGTAGATAAATCTGCAATTAATAAAGAACACTAACTAGTCAGAGAAACATTAGCTTACCTTGTCATTGCTGATCACAGGGATCATGCTAACTAGCTTCTGTAAAGCAGGGTTAGGGTTAGTAATGAGCATACGTCCATGTGACCAGTGTACTGTCTTCTGCCGTCTTCACCCATTGACTGAACACCAACAGGAAGTAGAACTTTACAGATGCATTTTTGATCCCTTAAGGTCTCACGGTCTTACTGTTTTTTTGTTTGTTTTTTTCATTCCAGCAATTAAATTATGGGTGAATAATGTGTTGTGATGCAAGCGCTATTGAACATGTACCGAGTAAAATATTACTGAAAATTAATTAGTAATGCCTTACATTACTGCATTACAGTAAAACCTAATCTGTTGCTGTAATCCATTACTTTTGTAACATGTTACTCCCAACACTGTTTATAATGAGAGTCTAACATGGTAAACAAGAACCCTCGGGCACAGATTTCTGCACCCCAAAGAGGAAACACGTCACGTGACTGCTCACTTGCCCAAAACAACCAAAAACATTTTCAAACTACACTTGATTGCAGATTACACAAGATTCTCACAGGCTGTCTCATGGATAATTCATTTTTTTCAATATTCATGTTTCTGCAAAATTATTTTACATGATTCTATTGTCTTCTTCTTCATTTGTCTGTTGACGAGCCTCCACTGTTTAAAGCTATACCTACTGATCTGGCATTTTGCACAGCACTTAGTAATAAATTGAACATTAACAACCCGCCTCCCTCCAAAGCCCCGCCCCACTTCACTCTGCCTGAGCTCTGACACTCCCCTCCTCTTACCTGATGCACACAGTAGAAGCAGAGGTGGAAGCAGAAGTTCGGTCTGCTTTGGCGTGGCTGCGGACCCCTCCCTCAGGAACCAGACACATCATCCACCTGCTTCACAGCAGCAGCTCCTATTTCATCAGGAGACCCAGTATTTAATGGTCCGGTCTGTGCAGCGCGGGGTCATTGTCTTCACTGCACCTCATCACCTGGGCGGAGTGGGCCATACCATGAGCACAGACTCCGTCACTGTCCGTGGACGTTTTTTAGGTTTCATAGTCCATACATCTATCATCCTACATAGTCCTACATTGTGTGACACCAAGTACATGTATGCAGAGTCCCACGGTCATAAAAATGTAGCTTTGTGCAGACCTGTCTGTGGAGTCACGTACACCCGACTCCTGAACTTTATTTCCATCCTTCATTCACTGGACTGACTGCTGCAGTCAGGGTTTTTCTATTTGTTCCCCTTGGTTGTTGTTTCTGTAAATAAATCTGTTTTTTCCTTCAACACATGCATTTGAGTCCTATCCATTCACAGTCTAGACAGGAGACTGTGGTCAGGAGGAGCAGTGCGAGTGAAACGTCAGATTCAGAGGCATCAGTGTCAGATATGGGATGACGGTAACAGAGGACTGACAGGAGGCTCAGGCAGGCTCAGCCAATCATTTTATTCAGACCGAATAAAATGATTGGTCAGACTTTTATCAGAAATATATGAGAATTAAACATTTTTGAGTTTCAAAACCTGGTGGATTTTTTTATTTACATTTTAGTTTGACACACACTTATTAGGAGGATTTTAAGATGATAAAAGAAAAGTGCAAAACTGCCACATCATACGGTATAGCTTTAAATGTCACCATCCGACTACGTAACAGAAAATATATAATTTAGGCCCAACATCTGCTTCATAAACATGCCCATCCATGCAGTACACATTTGGTTTATGCTAAAGTATTCCTCGCTGCAAAGCTTTGACTGTAACATGTATTGTGTTAGGATGTTTGAGGTGATACACTCCAGAACAAAACAGCATGCAGTTTGAAACACCTGTGTTTACATACTTGCATGAAGCATGTTTGGTGCCTTTTTTCTTTTAGAATTGCTTACTCCACCTTTAACTGCCGACTTAACAACAAAGTTAGTAGTTCTGACACGCTATGAACACTGAAATGTTGATAACTGAACAGAACAATGCACCTTTGGAGGACTGTATATGCAGAGAACACCCCTTTAGTTTACTGTTATTTGTCAGAAGTGAAAGCTTTCATTTTAGTGCCATTATTAAGTCATGATTTCATGATATTGGTCTGTGCTCTTGGCAGGACTTCAGCAGAGACGATGAACCCTGAGGAATCTGAGGTCAAACCAAGCAACTCTGACCCTCCAGTGTTTCCAAAGCCATCACACAGCAGTCGAGACCAGACCAGGACTGGACCACCAACCCCATGACACCCGAAAGGCTATTAAGAGCCTCAGCGAGGGATGGAGGAGACCTCTGCTGATGAAACCCAAAGCTGGGTCCAGATGAGACCAAATGGTGTTCTTTTAAGTCAGGGGTGTCAAACTCATTTTAGTTCAGGGGCCACATACAGCCCAATGTGATCTAAAGTGGGTCAGACCAGTAAAATCATAACATAATAACCTATTAATGATAATCCAAATTTCTCTTAGTTTTAGTGTGAAAGTTATATTACATTATAAAAATGTGAATAACCTAAACAACCATGTACACCCTGAAATATCTTTTGAAAATAAGTGCAATTTCAACAAAACTATGTCCCATCTTCTATTAACACAATTTACATTTAGTAGCAGGCATTATATTGTAAAAATTGCACTTATGTTTCTTAAGACATTTCAGGTCTCAAATTTGATCAGGTTATTCACATTTTATTGTGAAAAGATAGTTTGTAAAGGTAAATATTGTAATAATGTAATTTAATGTTTTCACATTAAACGAAAGACAAAATTTGGAGTTTTCACTATTTATAGGTTATTTTTCTATTATTTTACTTGATATCACATTGAACTGCATGTGCCCCCTGGACACCTTTGACTGTTAATATTTTCAGTGTGATATTTGCACTTTACAAATTCATCCCGTGCGCCGGATTGGACCATTCCATGGGCCGTATGTTTGACCCCCTGTTTTAGATGTACCTCCCAGTTAGGTCCATGCTCTTTTCTTTCTACAGATTTCTCTCTTACTATCATCTAGATACAAGTTCATCTTAATTCCATCTGTCTAGAGAATATTTTTTCCAGAACTGTCAGTGTTTTCTGTCAGATTCTAATGTGTCATTCCTGTTGTTGAGTGTTACCAGTGGTTTACGCCTTGTTGTTAACCCTTTGTATTACATTCACACGAAGGCATCTCTTGGTTGTAGACTTTGATAATGACATGCTGACCTCCTCAAGGGTGTTCTGGACTTTGCTGGATGTTATAAAAGAGTTTTTCTACATGAATGAAAGAATTCTGCAGTCATCCACTTTGTCTTCCATGGTCTTCCAGGCCTTTGGGTTTTGGTGAGCTCACCAGTGGATTCCCTTTCTTTTCAGAACGTACCAAATTGTTGATTTGACCACACTTAAATGTTTCACTTTCTCTCTGAGAGATTTATTTTATTTTTTCAGCAACATGCATTGACACCTCTTTGGACGTCGTACAAAGAATATCAGTGAACAGCCACCAAATGAAAATTTAATATCTAGAATCAAATCCTCGCCTTTTATCTGCTTCATTTGTCATAGAATAACCAGGGAACAGGACACATACACACACCTGTTAGCTAAGGTCCAATCCATGTATCATTCATTCTTTTCTGATTTGGTATGACCCAGAAGTCACTGACTTCTTCGTATGTTACGCAAAGTGGCTTCTACTTAGATTGGATACCATGGCTGCACTGTATTAGACAAAACAACAATACCTAGAAGATTCTGCCGATTTTTTCAGTTGTCATGACATCCTCCTTGAGAGTAGCTGCCTCTGAATAACACAAAATTCTCCATTAATTCAGAATGCATTAGGCAGAATACTAGCAAACCCACAATTGTCCAGCTCAACACACAAAGAAGTCAGTAACTTCTGAGTCATACCAAATCGGATATCAACAATGCCAACATGAAACCCATTATTTGGTCCATTTGCTTATTTCCAATTTTTAATCTGTGCGTACAATAAAAAAAAAAAAAGAAAAACAACTTGTTTTTTAATTTTTGATTTGTACATGAGTAATGGAATAACAAGTCATTGTTTCATTGTCCGATTGTGGATTCTTAATTGAATATGAAAAGAACAAATGATACACGGATTTAGTCCAGTACATTAGCATCTTTGACAGAACTTCACAGCTCTTTATTCTAAACACTCTAATGATAACACTGGGTTACAAAAAAATGTTTTTTGCAAGTTGTCTAGGTTTTTTCAACTGAATTAGGACCATTTTGTACCGCTAAATCAAAAGATGACATCTGTTTTTCTCAATCAGGTCAGGTTTTTTTGCTAATTAGATTTTGAAAAATTTGATCTCACAAAATATAATAATTAATACCAAAATAAGATTGGTAAGCACACTTTATGAAACTTGTGACTTGATTCCTGTTAGGTACAATGGTGTATTCACCGCAGATGTAGCAGAATACGTCAGGCTTTTTTTTGCAAGATCTTCTAGTCGAAGCCATTTCATTCACCTGTAATATTAAAAAAACCATTAATCATAAATTGGCAAAAGTAAAATCTTCAGAACTCGTTTATTGCAAGAAATATGAAAGAATTTTGAATCGTATGATGTGAAAATGCCCATAAATGTAAGCAAAAATGTAAAAAAGCCAATATGTAGCATAGTTCAGAAAGTTGACCTGATTGAGCAAAATTAATGTGATTTTTGGATTCAGCACACCAACATTATCCTAAATCAGCTCAAAAAACTTCAACAATAAATTTGTTGTAGACCAGTGTAATTTAGGCAATTTTTCAGTATTTGAAAGTAGAAATACTACATAATATATACAGCCAGGAAGTGTGTTGAACAGTCCCACTCAAACACATGTATAAATGACTGCTTCATGACTCAAGTGCTGTGAAAAGCCTGTCACTACAGTGCAGTCTGGTTCAGAACCTTGGCCCTGCATGCTGTTCTACACCTTCAGGTCACAGTACTTGACACTTGGAGACGTCTCACAGGGCTGCAGAATCGAGCGGCTGCTTATCCTTCGCTGTGACTCATGTCTGCATATCGTCTTCTCACCGGCCTCTTCTCACTGCAGAGGTAGCAGATCATACACCACACACTGTGCTCTGGGGAGATCTGGACTCCACTGCTGCTCCGAAAAGGCCTCAGGGCACAGGATCCTGTCAAAGGAACCAAGGGGGGGTTATGATCAGGCTGGAATGGAGCATTACTTTTTTTTTTTTTTTTAATTTTCTAATGGGAAAAGAAGTAAATAATTACAAAAAGGGAAATATGATGGCACCAAAACCTATTTACTCTTGATAAATATATATTTTACATACTATCTATCCCATTGATTGTTCATATTATCATTTTTTGGTAGCATAGAGCTTCCATACATGCACCTATTAGCTCTTTTCTATTTAAATCAAGGATAAAACAATAAAAAAAACTAGAAACTCTGTCCATAGTTTGCTTTGAATAAGCATCAAGTGTCGTCTTCGGCCATCCTATTTACGTTTCTGCTTTTCATTTCCTTCTTTTGATGTTTTCAGGCTAGTTTTATGGTTTTAATCTGTTATGTAAAGCACTGGATTGGATAAAATGTGCCACACAAATGAACATGTTTTCCTGTGCTTTGTCTTCCCTGCAGATGACAAACACATGCAACACAGAGCCCAAAATACTGAAACCCAAGCCATCAACATGATTAATATTAGTAGAAGGGAAGAGGAGTACACTATAAAAATATTTTGACCATGAATCTGTGGTCTATTTATCTACCAGTGACTACAGGCCAAACATTATTTTACAATTTGATCATTAAATGGGGGTTGTTGGATTGAATGACTGTCAGGCGCACATAATTTTGTCACACTGTAGCCTAATGTCGGTGCGTACTTTTAATCACAGTCATTAGATCAAGTGGAAAAGTCTCAATTATTTTTTCTTCTGTCATTCCCAATATGTTCACACGAGTGTGAAAAATACATTCTCTGCATCTTGTTTCATGTTTGATGTCTCCTTCTTGAAACAATAACCGCAGCCATGTGTGCACAATTCCACATACAAACCATTTACACCTCCCTTTGACACAAGTTAGATATAGACGCAGGTCCTTTGAGCAAAATTGCTTTTGAGTTTGATAAATTACTTTGCGTGTGCTAAATTAGTATATTTACATTTTCTCCTCCCAGCACTTCCACAATTGCATGTAAACACCCCATATTGCATATTCATCGTGGCAAATGTACTAACTGGATGCAGACACGCTATTTTGCACCTTTGAAAGACGCAGCCCTTAGTGCGCACTTTTAGTAAATCAGTTTGTTCATTTTTTTGTGTGTGCAATGAGTTTGCACATGTTTTCATACACCAAACCTTTAGTCGATCCGGCCCTTTGTGGATTTTCAAGTAAAGTTATATTATGTTGATGACAATATACACTGTGTTAAATTACCATGTCTTGTATCATGTCACACTCTTTATGTTATATTATGTTGACTCTTATCATTTGACTTGGTTGTCTTCATGTTCCTTTATGTCCTGCCGAGGTACGCTTTGCTTTTTTACATTACGTTGAGTTGCATTATTTTACTAATCTGTAAATGATCATTCATATTTTTGCACAGTGTAGTGGTCTGAATGCTGTGACATTTTTTGAGTACATTTGTACTTTCCAGTAGAAGTGCATTAGCTGTTCTTTAGTGCTTTCCTCAGGATGACATTAAAGTTTTAGCTCTACTACTTCATGGACCCTTTTCAGTTTACTTTCATTCTGACATTTTACTTTCATGGCAGTTCAAGTATGTAGCAGAGCTTTACCTAGGATGAAGTACGCAGCAGCACTGACAGCAAGGATGATGAGGAAGATGGTGCCCAGACCCAGATCTCCCATAGCGCAGGCGTTCGGACACGCACAGGAACTCTCCACCCAGATCTGGAGGGGCTGATCCATGACCAGGCTCTGGGCCCGGATGAATGAAGAAGACTGATTGGGGTTACAGTGGTAGTGGACGACTGTCAGCGGATGCTCATCCTCAGCTGAGAGAGGAGACGGAAAACATTGGCCATCAAGAGGAAAACCATCACAGATGTGTGTTGTGTTCAACTCACCAAAATAGGAAACGGACAACACCTTCAGGGTGTCATTGTAGTGGAACTCATTCCCCTGATGTCTCCCATAGCTGATGTAGCGATTGTGTATGGTTTTATATGCATCCTCATACCTAAAGACAGAGGACAATTATGGCATTTTAACCCTTTGTGGCACATGACCAGTTCTAAATTATTTGGTTTGTCTAACCTTTAGCACCAGGTGTCAAACACATTTTGACACTATTATCATATTTTGTGAAAATTGTGACATTAATGAAGTAGATGAAACTGAACTACTCCTGAATCAAATTATGTTTGATGCCTGATTCTGATCAGTACTGTAGAAATACTTTACAAAAACTCAATGAAGGTACCAAAAAAAACGTTCTTGGTCTCTGAAGTTTAAATATAAATGATGTAAACAAAAGTAATCTTCATTAAAACCAACACAAACCAACATATAACACACAATATATAACACTAAATTCAGAAACATATTGTGTGTGTTCACTTTGTCTACTTCAGTTCATTTACAAAGATGAGATATTTTCATTCATTTTCGCCAGTTCATTGCAGGGCTGCCATATAGAGACAAACAGTCACTCACAATCACACCTATGGGCAATTTACATTAACCAGTTAACCTATCAGTGCATGTATTTGGATGGTGGGTGGAAGCCGGAGTACCCGGAGAGAACCCATGCAGACACAGGGAGAACATGCAAACTCCACACAGAAAGGTCCCACCCCCATCAACTGGTGTTGGAATCAAACCCAGGACCCTCTTGCTGTGAGGCACAAGTGCCATCCACTGCACCACCTGTATCTGAATACAGTTATGAATAACTACTAACTTAACTTGTGGAAGGAGTGGGACTAATAAGTGTTTACTTCCTCCCATTCCTTGGGGGTAACTTCTACTTGTGTTATACTTCTGTTTTCTTTAGAGAAATTGTAATATACATCATAATAAACATTTCTGTATAATAAATTACAAAATTACAAATGACAGAATGTATGTCAGTAAATGTGTTTATACAATAAAACCCTGCATTTTAAAGTGTTAATAATAAGTATGTTAAGCCAAATTAGCTTTGCAATGAGCAAATACGGAACACAACAACCTAGTTAAAAAAAGAAAAGAAAATAACACATTAAAAACATCAGTCCTGTATTCTGCTAAAATAAGGTGTTATGAATGAACAGGTTTTTATTTGTGTGTTATGGCTCCCCCTTGTGGCCATCGGTCTTTGAACATCAGCGGTGAAAATAGGTGAAGCAGAAATATGTTCATTTACTGGCCATATGTGGTCACTTTAATGGTTTCTGAGTTCTAACCTTAACAGTGACAGAAAAAATGGCTTGTTCCACTGGAAACTTTAGAGAAGATTAGAGTGGACAGTTTAGATGCAGGGACGTGAAGCCAAGAGTAAAAAAAATATTCTGCCTGAGATGATCACTGTAAATGTAGAGACTGCGATGAACATGACTGTAATGTTCACACTACAGTATGTAGGACGGTCCACAGGCTCTTTCATGACACTGTCTAATAATAAAGACAACAAAATATGTAGTAAAAAGTCAATACACTGTCAACTTACAAAAGGACCTCAAGCAACTGATCATTCTGTCTGAATTTTAGAATGTGGGTCAAAGATTCAGTTTTCTTCCTGGTCATTCGAGGCGTTTAAGATCCATTCCTAGTGTACTTTCAGTGACAGGTAGCGAGGTAAAGTGTCTAATGACAGTTAATCATATTATATGAACATGGAGAAGCAGATAGATAGATAGATAGATAGATAGAACGATAGAACGATAGAACGATAGAACGATAGATAGATAGATAGATAGATAGATAGATAGATAGATAGATAGATAGATAGATAGATAGATAGATAGATAGATAGATAGATAGATAGATAGACAGAACAATAGATAGAACGATAGAACAATAGATAGATAGATAGATAGATAGATAGATAGATAGATAGATAGATAGATAGATAGATAGATAGATAGATAGAATGATAGAACGATAGATAGAACGATAGAATGATAGAACGATAGAACGATAGAACGATAGATAGATAGATAGATAGATAGATAGATAGATAGATAGATAGATAGATAGATAGATAGATAGATAGATAGATAGATAGATAGATAGATAGATAGATAGATAGATAGATAGATAGATAGAACAATATAGATAGATAGATAGATAGATAGATAGATAGATAGATAGATAGATAGATAGATAGATAGATAGATAGATAGATAGATAGATAGATAGATAGATAGATAGATAGATAGATAGAACGATAGATAGATAGAACGATAGATAGATAGATAGATAGATAGATAGATAGATAGATAGATAGATAGATAGACAGATAGAACGATAGAACGATAGAACGATAGAACGATAGATAGAACGATAGAACGATAGAACGATAGAACGATAGATAGATAGATAGATAGATAGATAGATAGATAGATAGATAGATAGATAGATAGATAGATAGATAGATAGATAGATAGAACGATAGAACGATAGAACGATAGAACGATAGATAGAACGATAGATAGAACGATAGATAGATAGATAGATAGATAGATAGATAGATAGATAGATAGATAGATAGATAGATAGATAGATAGATAGATAGATAGAACGATAGATAGAACGATAGATAGAACGATAGAACGATAGATAGAACGATAGATAGATAGATAGATAGATAGATAGATAGATAGATAGATAGATAGATAGATAGATAGATAGATAGATAGATAGATAGATAGATAGATAGATAGATAGATAGATAGATAGATAGATAGATAGATAGATAGATAGATAGATAGATAGAGTTTTCCAGGTCCTGCTGACCTTGACTCTGACCTTTCACAGATTAATGGTCAGCGTGAACCAAAGGCATGACAACAGGAAGCTGCAAGTGTGTTAATGATTATTTGAACACCTGCCTGTGGTTTAAAGACCTGTTTAAAGATCCTGAACCTTTCTTTTAATACATTTTGTAGACCAACCCTACCAGAGACCAGAGAAACCTCTCTAGGTTTGTCGTAGAAAGACATAGTTGCAATTAACCATAAAAGGACCAAAGCATTTACAGATCAAAAATGTTTAATAACCTCTGAACCACTAATTCCATCAATACATGAAAATAATTCAGGCAAAATGCAGCTTCCCAATTTTTTATGGTCAGCACATATGACCCATTTGGACATTCAGAGGCTCTGTACTGAAAGTAGAAACACCGTCATCTTCTACAACATTGATTCACCAGGAAAGCCTATGGAGTTGGATCACTGACAGTGGTAGTAGTCACTGATTCTTATTTTCAGATACACAGGGTGGGGAAGCGAAATTTACAATGAACATTTAGTTGTTTTTTCTCAGCAGGCACTACGTCAATTGTTTTGAAACCAAACATATATTGATGTCATAATCATACCTAACACTATTATCCATACCTTTTCAGAAACTTTTGCCCATATGAGTAATCAGGAAAGCAAACGTCAAAGAGTGTGTGATTTGCTGAATGCACTCGTCACACCAAAGGAGATTTCAAAAATAGTTGGAGTGTCCATAAAGACTGTTTATAATGGAAAGAAGAGAATGACTATGAGCAAAACTATAACGAGAAAGTCTGGAAGATACTATTAAAGAAGAATGGGAGAAGTTGTCACCTGAATATTTGAGGAACACTTGCGCAAGTTTCAGGAAGCGTGTGAAGGCAGTTATTGAGAAAGAAGGAGGACACATAGAATAAAAACATTTTCTATTATGTAAATTTTCTTGTGGCAAATAAATTCTCATTCTCTTTCAATAAACTAATTGGTCATACACTGTCTTTCAATCCCTGCCTCAAAATATTGTAAATTTTGCTTCCCCACCTTGTATATCTTGCTGAAAAAGTCAAGTTTTCCCTCATTTTGTTTGTGTATTTATATTTGATTTTCACAGAAAAGTGGAAAACTCAGAGAATAGTATTATAATAACTGGTGACAATTCACTTAGGAAAGGATAAATACAGAGAAAGGTTCATTTGGACTTTTTATTCCGTTTTCTATGTTTCCTCTGTAATAGCCTTTGAATTTACTTTGATATTTTCAGAACATCTAAATCTGGGATGTCAAACTCATTTTGGTTCAGGGGCCACATTTAGCCCAATTTGATCTCAAGTGGGCTGGACCAATGAAATAATGACATAATAACCTATAATTAATGAAAACTCCAAGCTTTTCTCTTTCTTTTAGTACCCCCCCCCCCCCCCAAATTAAATTCTGAAAATATTTACATTTTACAAAAAATATGTGAATAACCTGAAAAACTGAAATTTCATTGGAAAAATGAGTGCAGATTTAACAATATTATGCCTCAACTTATTATTTATACATGTACATTACACACAATGTTGCACAAACATTTGGTAATAGGCAGAATATTGTTAAAATTCTGGAGTTTGGAACTAAAATAAGAACAATTTCAGCAATATTACATCTTAGCTTATTAACACAACTTACAGATCACATTGGATCTACAAATGCACAAAACATTTAGTAACAGGCAGAATATTTTTTTTAAAAGTGCATATTTCAGGTTGTTCATCTTTGTTTTTATTTATGTATTTATTTGCAATGTATTGTGGAAGAATAGTTTTGTACATGTAAATATTTTCATAGTGTAATGGTATTTTTTTCAGCTACTTTTTTTTTTTAGACATAATTTTTCAAGAAGAAAATTTGTAGTTGCCATTATTTATGGGTTATTATGTTATTAATTTACCTAGAATCATATTGGTCTGTATGTGGAACCTGAACTAAAATGATTTTGACAACCTTGACTGTTAATATCTTAAGCGTAATTTTTGCACTTTCATTCCGTGGGCTGGATTGGAACTTTTGGCAGCCGGATTTGGCCCATGGGCCACATGTTTAACACCCCTCATCCAAATGATCAGGGAATTAAATATAGGAAAGTAACAGATTTTCACAGAAAAAAAAAGCAATAACGCAGAGGATAAAACCATAAATGTTCATAACTCACTTAAGAAAAGTTACATGTTGATAAAAATATGAATGTGGAAGCTGCCACAGAGATAGCTGCCGGTCTTTTAGTGGTTAAATAAGACCAGAGGTGTCTCTACCTGAAAAACAGACACGCTGCGACGTCGGTGCAGTCACTTCCTGTCACATCCTCTGGTTGAGTGAAAGGCTGACAGGGGCTGAAGGACAGGAGGAGCTCTGCTGTGGCCGACATGCCCTCTGCTGACAGCGGCCTCAGACGGCCCAGGAAGCCGTCCTCGTCCCCCATGGCCTTCAGGTTGATCACCCCACTCCCATCCTTCATGATGCACTTACAGTTGTTGACTTTGAAGCAGCCGCTTTTCTTAGGATGAGGGGAGAGAGATGAGGAAAACCTACTTAGACAAACAAACAACACGAGGAGGACGACTGGAGAGCTCATGGTGCTGAGACTGTGCACTAAAGCATTTTGTCACAAGAAGTGTGTGAAGTGAGGGAACTAAAGAGTAGATGACAGCATGGTGATGGGAGGAAAGTAATTAGAATAAAGGTGATTGTCATTCCTGGGATTCCTAAGGCCAGGCAAGTTCAGATCAGCCTGTTTCTAAAAGCAGCATAAACAGACAAACAGGATTCGCATCAGTACACATGTCAGCAGGTCACAAAGCTTCTCTGTCAGAGGAGGTGAGCACAAAGACACCAAAACAAGTGCATATACAGTTCTGTGCAAAAGTCCGAGGTTTGTTGGTTTAGTAAAGCTCTAATGTCCACTGTAAGCACTGCATTATGTAAAAAAGGTACAATATGTGATAATGTAAGATTTTTTTCACCTTATTATGTTATAACACCGCCATGTTGTTATAAAATTCTTGAATGCATTTTGTAATAACATGCCACATTTTGAAATAACTTATTACATATTGCAATAGTTATTACAAAATGCGGGTGCAGAACGTTTTTTTTTTTTTTTTAACAGAAAATGTAATAATTTGGTGCATTATGTAATAAACTATTGAAATTGGTGCCGTAATTGGAAAAACCATCACACCAGCAGAACAGCATTTAGCTTTCCATCTTCATTAGAATTCATTTTAAAAAACTAGAAGAATGTGTCATTGGTCAAACGTAAATCAAATGTAACTGTATTCATTGTAATGGAGAATTGTTAGAACTCCTTGACTTATGAAATGGAGGACTCAAATGCATGACTCACAAAAACTTAAGATTTTTAACAAAAATATTTTAATAATAAATAAAGTGATTAACAAAAAGCACTCACAAGGAGGATATAAAAAAAACTACAAACAAATCTCTGTGAAAAACTCTTTACAGAAAAACTTGAAGCACAAAACTTGACAAACATGGAAAAACCTGGTGGGCAGCTTAACGTGAAACACATCGACAGAATCAGACGAACTGGCACAAGACAAAGGGAGACAGGAGTATTTATACATGAGGTCGGGGAACACAGGTGACAACAATCAGGGGTGGGGCTAACAATCACACTGGTGGGAAAACACACATAGGGAGGAAGTCAGGGTCTGAAACAAGAGGGAAGAAATGTGTACAAAATAAAACAGGAAGTGCAAGACAGGACAAAATGTGAAATTCTAACTTAACATAAAGTGACTAATGAAACAAAGACAAAACACGGAAAACTAAAGACGAGACATGAAACAGTAAACATTAACAAGATTAAAAAATCTGACGCGACATGACAAGAATGTGCTTGCAAGCTAGAGACAAAAGCTCCACTAATTAAGCATTACTGACAAAATGGGCAAAGTTTATTACAAACTGCGTTTTTAAAATGAATTCTAATTAAGCTGGAATGCTTCATGTTGTTTGGTTGGTGTGATGGTTTTTCTAATTAAAGGTGGGGTAGGAGAGGTTTTCCTGGTGCATTTTTTACTATATTGCTTAAAATCCCCTTCACACCCCAACTGCAACCAATTAATTAAATACTCTAACTCAAAACTAACAAATTTTAGTCATCTGTGGAATGGACTGTAAAAACACCACCCAATCATTTTAACCAACCGACCAAAATGATTGGATGATGATATGTCTGTAAAACTCAACTGCCATTTGTCCCTCCCCCCTCTTTTGCTGCGTTTCCACTACGTGGAACCAGCTCGACTCGGCTCGGCTCGACTCGGTATTCCTGGAAAGCATTTCCATTACAAGATACTACTGACTTTACAGTACCTGGATGCAGCGCGTTACTTCCATGTCGTCTGTTCAGAGAGTTGCTGATAAACTTGCTCGTTGCGTGTTGTCTCGTCGGAATTTTTACATCAGCCACCAAAGACTGAATCTCCTCGACCGACCATGGTGTAGTTTTGGGCTGTTATCATGTGGATTAATGTATCGCTATATTTACTGTCCACTTTTGCATCTGTTTTTTGTAAAACGGTGGGTCACAGGGAAAACTGTCTGACCAATCAGTGGTCTGCAGTGTGTACACGTCATGTTTTAGTATCTGGTTCCCAGTCCTGGAACCTCGGCGGAGGTGATACCAAAAAAGTAGTACCGGGTACCAGATTCCAGGTCCTTTTTCGTAATGGAAACGCAAAAAAGGCCGAGCCGAGTCGAGCCGATATCACGTAGTGGAAACGGGGCATTTGTGCACAAATCATGTGTTCTCTTGGCTTGGAGCACTTGTACAGGAAACGAAGCCAGAGCCAGAGCTTGGCTAGCTATATGGGCTCTATGCAAAGCCCCACTGCTTCCTGAACTTCAGGTGGCTCCTTTATTTCCTGTCTTTCATGGACACACTGATTAATCCAGGTGTGCCTGCTACTTCTTGTTGTGACTACTAATTAATTAGGCATACCTGGATTAATCAGTGTGTCCATGAAAGACAGGAAATAAAGGAGCCACCTGAAGTTCAGGAAGTAGTGGGGCTGTGCTTAGAGCCCATTAGCTAGCATACTAAATTAAAACACGGTAGACACTTGTATGTTAGGAACATTATGGCAGAAGTGGTGCCAACAACGGGTCGAAAACGAAAAACTGTATGTGAGAAGGCTACTGCCAAGAAAAAGGACAGAAAGGACTGCAAAGTGATGCCATGGTGGCCCTAATTCTACTTGATAGGTAAGATATTATGTCTTTGTTATGAGTATCCACTGGTTTCCAGCATTATGTTGTTGTTTTAACAAGTTTCCTGCCAAGTTAGACGATAAAACGAATTGGACAAACTGCTATGTTAGTAATGCTGTGGCAAATTTTTACAGGGCTACTGCTGCGGTTCATGGGGATGCTGATATTTCCTTAGACACTCCATATTTATGGAGCACTTTTTGTGAAAACGATGCAAAATATCAGATAGGAAAAGTTGCAGTTTTGTATGGACATGACCTGCCTGAGCACAAGGAATTGTGGTGGCTAGATGTAAACAAACCAGCATGGCTGGCTTATGGGGCTTATGCTCAGGTCACTAGCATAAATCACTAGGGAATGTAACGTTAGCCAGCTAAGTATGAATTTGGGCAGTTCTGCCAACAAACATAATAGTGAAATGCACAGATTACAGCGTTCAAAGTAAACTGTAGTGGGCTGCTAGCTGTTGTGCCGAATTCTATTTCCTGTCGAAAACTGCATCACCAGCAGCTGCCAAAAACAGCTCCCCCTTCCTAAGTCAGCCATGAAGAGGACAAAGTGCACCAAATTCACCCTGTCGCACCAGAATAGCTCCAAATGTGAGCTGCTAAAGTAATTTCACTCCTTTAGCTTCACAAGCTAATTCTGATGGGGGATGCAGTTTTGGTAATATCTGATGCCGAATTCCGCTCCCTGCCAAAAACTGCATCCCCAGTCGCAGGTGATGTAGTTTTCGGCAGTATCTGTTTATATTGTTATATATATTTTGTGTGTTGTGTATCTAAGATTTCACTTTAGAAAGTTTTATATACCTTACAGTTTGCACATTCTTTAATATTAAACAGACAAAAAACATAACTGCAATATTGTCCTCTTCGTTGCTGACTTAGGAAGGAGGAGCAGTTTTCGGCAGGGAGTGGAATTCGGCACAACACTAGCCTCACATCAGTCTTACTGCAATTAGCTGTTCTGCCTTGCCCCAGATTACATAGAATCAAAATAAAAAGTGAAAAGTCCCACTTCTAATCTAATACACTGATAAATATAACTTGAAAGAATAATCATATTTGAATTGGGAGCAGGTCTTTTAGGACCCAGGATGTTTGGAGCATGAAACGGTTCGCTCCCGGCCTGGACATCTTGAACCCTGGGATAAGGACTTTTCGGGCCAGACTTAGTGCACTGATATACACGTAAATTAAGAAATATGTAGATGTGTAGAACAGAGAGATCGTTTGTCATCATCAGTCTTGGAGGATTTCATGTCACTCTTTAGATCATTTGTATATTTCAAAATAAAATTAAAATTGATCTGAACCAACAACTTTTTTAACCTTAGATTATTGATAAGGTACAGATACAGTCTGTTAAATGCATTTAATTTTTCCAGATGATAAGAAAGCATGCTAATTATGCCCAGTAGGCTTGTAAGGCGAAATGTCTTGACCAAGGGGGGGGCAAACTGTCCAGACTTCAGGTGCAAAACAGAGGAGGCGAAACGCTTGGGTGTGAAACATCTGGCAACCAGCAAATTGATGCTGTGCAGCGCTCATGAACCCTTGGGAACAAGCATCGCATGTTCTGATACCCTGGAGGCGTGGCTTCAGGGGGAAGTCTGAAGACTGGGGTTTGGACTTCTGAACTGTGTATTTTCAAAATGTAGCTTGCTCAAATCATTTTTCCGGAATCTCCTACCCTACCCTTAAGGCATCAGTTTCAATGGGTTTTCGGTGGTTTATTACGTAATGCATCAAATTATTACTTTTTTTTTTTTTTAAGTGCTACACCCGCATTATGAAATAAATGTTGCAATATGTAATAAATCATTACAAAATGCATTCAAGAATTTTATTAGAAAATGTGGTGTTATGACATAATGAGTTGAAAAATTATTACATAATGGGGCGCACCATCCTCATACGCATTTCTAAGTATCTGTATTGAGATTCAATCTGGTATATGTGAAGTATGTACAGCAGGAGACACGAAAGTTTCAGGGTAAAAACAGCTTCTATGAACCAAAGTGGTTATATTTAGTGTGACCTCCCTTTGCATTTAACATGCCTTTAATCCTTTTGTTGAAATAATATATGAAATGTATTGCATTGATTTTCTGATGTTTTATATCAGGTTCCATTCAACACATGTCAGATATTTCTAATTGTTTGTGCTGCTTCTTGTCATGGGGTCAGAGGTCACACGAAATAGTGACTTTAACTTTTACAACACATTTTGTGTGTGTGTGTGTGTGTGTGTGTGTGTGTGTGTGTGTGTGTGTGTGTGTGTGTGCGCGCGTGTTTGTGTCTATTAAGGCTGTTCCTGAATCCTGTATTTTCCTGTTGTATCTGAAGAAAAGAGTATGAGAAATAAATGTGCTCATTTCAATCCTGCAAAAAAAATAACGGTGAACTAAGACTTTTGTACAGTACTATAAGTTGCAGCAGATAACAAAATTCATTTTAACCCTTTAACTACCCCACCAAGAAAAATCTGATAAAAAAAAAAAAAAAAAATTGTTTGCTTTTATTATTCCCTTGGGTGAGTAATAACAACTATCACTGATTTTTTTTTTTTTCAACAGACACCATGGTTTTTAAAATATTAACCTCTATCAAAAGGTGGAAATGTCAGTTAATGGTTAAAGTACATAATTTCATACTAATACCTCTATAAGTACACAAAAATAAATAAAATGCAAATTTATAAAGAAATAGAGAGCCAAAAATATCCAGGGTATTGGATACTTTTTTTTTTCAACTTTGAAACATGACATCTCTAAATGTTTCACTGCAACACACTTCATCTGTGTGTCTGTGTGACGATGCAATAGCATTAATGCTTTTTGACCATTAGAATCACATTATCTCTGGTGGTAACCTACAAAACAATCCTGGTTTGTGTTCAAACACAGGAAAACATTGAATTTCTGACATTTCCACCTTGATGCACCCTTTGGGCAGAAGTTGCATCACCCCCTCTTGTCAGAATCAAGAGACCAGTGCCCCTAGTCATCATAGCAGACATCTGGTTGGGATTTATTCACTAATAAAACCCATAGTTGTGTTACATTAAGAAAACCCCCCAGTAACTTCAGTTGTTTTTTTCTCCTGTTTTGACATAACCTTTGAAATTAAGCTTTTATGAACGTATACATAATTGATAACTGTAGAAAAAACCCTTTCTCTGAAAAAATACAAGATGCAGAGTATATTGCAATAAACTATGATAAATCACTGATGAACGGTTCATATTTCAGTAAAATTCGTTTGTATGTTGCCAAAAAAACAGCTCTAGGTCTGAGTTAACCAATGACTCCTACCCCTTGTGCTGCAATTTAAATAATTTGCCAATTATGATTTGGGGCTGAAGGGAAAAATTAAATGACACTAATATTTCAGTTATTGCACTTTTTGCAAGTGAAAATGTTCAAGTATTTTATGACTACACTTGTGCAAAGAAAATGATATTCATTCACTTTTCCCCACCTACATAACTATCAACCAACTCCTGCAGGAAAAGAAGACAAAATGCAGTAAATGTTAATGGTCTGAAGGTAAAACCTGCCAGTCTGGCTAAACATGAACGAAACAATGACAGACACCATTAAAAATGTCACTCATGACAAATGTGTAGAAACATGCTAAAGACAGGGTGGTTGCTCTTCATCTAAATAAAAGTTCCAGACTTTCAAAACTGCCAATTTTTCCCCCAGATCCTGACTATGAACTTTTATACTTAAATGTCTACTTTTGTGGTTGAGACTGTACCTGTTGTGTGTAGTAGAAAAGTTCATTTTATTAAATGACTGAACGTATAATTTGTAGTAAATTATGATTTACTGGCAGATATGTTTTCAAAACATATGAAAATCATAAAAGTGGATATCACAAACAAGTTTCACTAGAATCATTCCAGTACTGACCAGTTAGTGAAATCATAAAGTTTTTTAAAAGCTTTCCTCATGTATTTATTTTACAAGATTATGTCAGGGATTAAAGCAAAAATTTTTCATCTAACTGAAAATTTTCTTCTGGTCAAAATCATTGGCCACTTTTAAAAATGATGCAATACAATACTACTATAGTGTAGAAGTTTATATAGTCAAATTTGGCAATACTGTAAAACACACTGAATGGGAGAGTGTACAGGTGTAGAAGATTAGTAACATGGATAGAAAAAATGTCACGAGTGGTATTGGTGGGGGGTCTGGGGGTCCTCCCCCAGAAAATTTTTAAAGCGTCAGGTCAATTTTGGTGCTCTCTGGTTAATTTTAAAGGTATGAAAACCTTTGAAGCAAGTGAAAATAACTAGAAGAAAACCTTACTGCAAAAAATGAGTGAAAAACTTTTTATTTAACAATTTAGGAACTCCTAAAACATAACTCCAACAGCACATGAATTTTGGGGAAAATGTCTGTGTAAATGTAACCCTAACCAACTAATCTTCAGCTTCTCAGATTGATGGCGGATCAGGACTTTTTTTTTTACCATTGGAACCATACAGAATTTCCTTGTGGCAAACTCCGCACATGCACGCACCAGGCTGCTTCATTTTTTTGCACCATGATCTAATTGGAGTTCCATCGTCTCCCTTCTCATTAAGCCACGCCCACCTCCATCTATTTTTCATTCATCTCTCAATAGTTACCACTTCAGCACCTTCCTCTACAAACGTGTCCATGATGTCGTATATGCTAGCCAAAATAATCTGTATGTTGTCAAACCTGCGTCCACATCCTCCTCCCGCCAATATCATGTTCTCTTTTGATTGGAAGAAATTACGTCAACTGAAACAGAAATTATATTCCGTTACAGATACTCTCTGAGGGTATTTAAAATGCAGTGGCTTTGCAAATACCAAGGGTGTTACTCATTCATTCAATGTCATCTTCGTACTGTACCACACAGATAGAAATAAGATGCTAAACGGGTCCAAATAAAGCACTTATGCAGTCGGGCGCATAACCGCGTAAGGCCGCGGCGCGCACAGCCGCACGCACGGGAAGGGCACATACACACAAACACACACACTAGTGTCATATACCGGCAAGAGGAGATGAGCTATGAACCCAAACATGAAGGTACATGTAGATCAGTTCTGTCTTCTTCCCTTTTCGCTGTGGTTCTTTCATAATGAAAGCTACTTGTTAGCACTAAACTACAGTTAGTCTGGAGGCTGAACTTCGGTAAAGCTCAACTTGTCCATGTGTTTCTGAGGCACAGAATGAGCAGCGTTTCCTTCCAAACATAAATAGTCATCAATCTCTCCTCCCGACATAAAAATAAAGAAGTCATCTTATTATCATCACTGTTAAACCTATCAGCCCCCTGTGCGTGGCATGCCCATGTTAAACACCTGCAGACCCAGGACAGGATCGCGGTGCCGACTGGACTCCGAGAAACACGTGGGGAAGTTACTTCAATATGACTTTTTTCCTCCCTCAGTTTTTCCATTTGACGGAAATCCGTCATGGTGACGGAGAACTTTAATCCCTGACTTATGTGCCTTTGAGCATACCCTTAAATTCAACTGTGAGAAACTTTGTCTCCATACTTCAAGACTTTCACATAGAATTCCAGACTTTTCAAGGCCTGGAAAACAGCGTTTCAAAATTCCATACTTTAAGACTTTCCAGACCTGTGCAAGCACCCAATAAAGAGGAAATGACATGCTGGACACCACTGTCTTTTACACAGATTTTATTTTTATCAATAGAAAAAGCCTCTAAGCTTTCACTGCAAATTTGCGGATGGAGTAGAGGAGGTCTTTCCTCTGCTGTTTCTTGGTTCGCAGAGACTCTTCATGTTTGTTGAGCCGGCGGCGCAGAGCTCTGGTCTTCTTGGGTCTCAGATCCAGGGGCTTGTACTTCTTACCCTGAAGTAAGTCAGAATCAAACAGAGCAGTTAGCATGTTGAACTGTTCTTATGATCTGAGACAGGTGTATAAATGTGCACAACCTTTTCCTCATTCATTTTAGACATTCTAATGAGTTTTGTGTTTTCATGCAGGGTTTTCCCCAGTTACTTGAATTATCAGCCACATAGTTAATAGTTTGTTAGCAGAAAGCCAGCTCTGAACCTTTTCACCAGTATCGCGTTAACTAGGTTTACAGTGACTGTCATCTTCAAAACATAATCAAATCCATACCATGATCGAATATGCTCCCGTTAAGTTTTGGAGATGTGGGATCAAACTTACTGGTTATTAAGACAATCTAATAATTTCATTGCTTTTCCATGTAGAAATGCCAGAACCTCAATTAGATGTTCATGAAGCCACTTTGTCAAGTTCTAGTCCTGGTACAATGTATATATTTATGTATATTTATCAGATTTGAACATCACAGCTTGAAACATTAAAAACTATCAAACCAACCACCAAGAGTACAGTACAATCTGTACAATATAGTTGAGAAGCATATCAGTGGCAATTGCCATATTTCCAATGAAGAAGACTTTGATTAAGGCAGTCATTGTAAACATAGTGACTCTTAGGATGATTCTGGTCATCTTCAGTCTCAGTCTTTTGGTAAGCAATGTGAATGCATCAGCAAAACATCTGCCACAGAAGTATCATCTCAGACCAGACAACCAAAACCAGAGAAGGTACAGTGTGAGAGTGCACCCAAAACAAATCGGTTAGTACGAGACCAAGGTAACGCAGTTTATTCTCACCTTGTAGAACTTCCTCAGGTTCTCCTTCTGTGTTTGGTTGATTACAGTCAGGACTCTTGCGATGGACTTACGAACAACACGGCTGGAAAGAAGAAAGAACAAATTAAGAAATGCAGCTTGACACATAACCACCAGGAACAAATGATACGAGAACTTGGAACTGATGATACATGAACCACTTTTACACACAGATCCCGGAAAAACGGCGAGATGGTGATCCCGCCTTTTTTCCACCACTGACTGATTTACACAGCCAAGCCAAAGAAGTAACACACAGGCCGTCCTTTTACCCAGTGGACTTGCATTCCAGAATCAAAGGGGTGGAGACACAACACAGTGTATAGTGTGACGTATCACTTCCATATCAGAAATATCCCAAGCATAGTGGTGTTGCTAACCTCTCCAGAGTCGGCACGTCTTTCACCATTCCAAAAAGCATGGATAGAGTCCTCCATACGAAGTGACAACAGCTCACAGATCTCTGCGTCTTGCCAATTTGACATCTTTCTGGTTGCGTTAATATGCTTGTTTACTGTTACACAGCCTGCGCTCATTGTTAAATCCTCTTGGTGCGGTAGAGACATTGGGCACATATGGAAGCACTGGCATAGATTCATGCCACGGGTGACAATGGCATGTAGCCGCAGCACCAGTGGCACATAGCCATGGCACCCTGGCACAGCCGCGCACCCAAGGCGGCTGCTGCAGAATCCATGCCAGTGCCTCCATATGTGCCCACTGTCTACCGCACTGTCATCAAAACATCACACCTTGGTTGTGGAATGAGAGATGTTCCTCTTACATAGCGTTCTGAAATCATGATTCCATCTTTATCATGGCTCTGTTACCACCTCCAGGGGTGTTACAAAGCGGCGATAAAGGCAGAACCAAATGATATCCCTAGGGATGTAACAATACATCACAAAACAGTTAAAAATCAGTACAAATGTGTGATGATTCAAATCAGCTGAGATGAAAAATGAATTGCGATGTCCTTTTTAAACAGCAGGGGGCATAATCTACTTTTGATTTCACTGGTTCGACGTCATATGTCACTACATGTTCAACGTCGTACGTCTGTCAGGTCTTTGACACCGACGTCAGACACATTGGTAAGCAAACAACAAACACTGTTTATCAAAAGGGAGGAGAGGTAAGGAAATATAATAATGGAGAAAAAGAAGAACGCATGGACACCGTATCAAGTGAAACTTATCAAAGATGGCAGGGATCGGTACTTTGCTATAGTGGCCTTTAAACAACATCAATCCATATAACCTGGAAAAAAAAGAAACCACTGGAAAGCCGACACAGCACTGCTGCCTCCGATGTCTTCCATGGACATTACTAACTATCTTATTTACAGTATGAGTGCTTACACTTTTCAAGAGTTTAAAAATTACAAATCTCTTGAGGCTCATAGACACTTCTCCAATGACTGGGTGCAAGATCTTTACTCATTTCAACTGGAAAATTGTGCAAACAGTCGTCACAGCAAAGGTAAGAAAACCTAGTCAGTGTATCACCCTGCAAATGGTGATGTTTTGTTTCATTTCCCACATTTACACTAAAGCATTTTGAAGTGTATGTTCACATGGAAAGACATAATCCAAAAATAACAAGTCAGTGATATTTTATATCACACAAGAAACAATCCTTAACTCTCTCATCCGAACTCTGACACAGCTTTGTTTATCACTTTATCCTTTAAAATGGCGTCAATTACCCAGAATACAGTAGTTTTTTGTGAGTGTGACGTCAGGTGTCAAAGACCAAATCAGTCTTTGCACAGTTTACCCTATCTCAGAGAAATAAAAAGGGATTCTTTAATTTCTTAAAGATTTCCTCCCAACCTCAGAAATGTGTTTTTTTATCTGAGAAAATACCCAGCAGCAACATATAAACGTGGATAATGTTTCTGCCACATTGCTTAAAAATGGTAGTGTTGCATTTATATGCACATTTGATTTCTATATAAAGGTACATGTAACAGTGAAAGTGTTCTTTCTGTGCCAGTTCATAAGACTAGACTAGATCTAGTCTTGAGCGCTGAATGTAAAGAGAAGTATTCTTTGTTCTTATCTACCATTTGCACAAGGTCCAGTTACCACTTATGGCCATAAGGTGCCATCTTTAATACACATTTGTATGTTTGATGTTTACATATTAATATTTTAATGTTTCTGCCAACAGAAAGTACATTGTGCTTGTCGTTTTCTTTGATTTTTTTTCAAAATAAAACTTCAGTGTGTGTATACGTACTTTCTGAACATTTTGAGCACATTTCAACTATACCACGATAATAATGACAACCATGACAATTTTGGTGACAATAACAGTGATATGACATTTTCATATCATTACATCCCTAGTTCCTATCAAGTGTTAAGTTGGGAGACTGGTGTAATCAAGGTCAAGTTCATTTCTATGGCACATTTACAACAACGCAAATTATCCAAAGGGCTTTACAAGGATATAGCTAAAAATACAAGATATAATAAAACTAATATAAATATATAGATACAAAAGATAAGATATACTAAAACAGATACACAATAATACAATAAATAGTATCTGGGTGCTTCTATGAAACTGGGTACATTTTGGTGCCTGGGACTTTGCCAGCTTTATAGACCCGATAATAAAAGAGAAATTTAGACACATTTCCCTCCAGGATGTACCTAATGATGACCTCAGATAAATGCAAAAAAAAAAAAAATTATACTCTTGCTATGAGCACTGCCAAAATTAACGACTTTATAATAAAATTTTGGGACAGGAAAAGCTACCTCGGTGTCAATGGATTTGATCCGGAAAACATGGGTTGAAATGGTCATATATGGCACTATAAATAAAGACACTGTGTTAAATTTGAGAATCCTAGTAGTTTTTCTAATCCAGACATGCATAATTAGTTCAGATCCCAAAATGTACTGGAGAGAGAATAAAAAAGATATTTGAAAAAGTAGTTGCCTGTAGTTTTTTTTTAGGTCTGACAAATGTACATGACTTTCAGTTTAATATTTTATGAGATAGTAAAAGCCTGTGTGCGCAGCTCTACATGCTTACATGAGGTGAGAACATTAAAGTTATCAGATATTAATTATCCGTATTTTCATTGCACTTCGATGCACAACTGAAGTAATCACAACTACATGTATGAACCATTAACCCTCATATGTACAGCAAATTGCAATCTTCAACAAGGCTATGACCATTTTAGAAATAAAGATTCAGCCATCTTCAATAATCAAGGGAAAAAAATTATGAGACAGGGCTAAGATTTCTCAAAGCCGAACTGCACTTATCAATGGCATGGTTAACATTTTTACATTGGACTCACATCTTAGAGAGCTTGGAAGCGGCTCCACCGGTAACTTTGGCCACACGGAGCTGGGACAGTTCATTTTTCAGATCGTCCAGCTGCTTCAGCAGCTCCTCCTTTTTCTTGCCCCGCAGATCTCTAGCCTTGATCTTGGCCTGGATCATGAGAGAAACAACAGTATACCTGGTTATTGACAACTCTCAAGTCTCGACCACCATCTCAGGTATCACCTCACATGAAAACTCAACCCCGTCAAGAGCTCTGCTTCGCGACACGAGTCTGCTAATGTTAGCTTCTGTAGCCTTGTTACACTCACGTTTCCTCCTACAAACATACATACATTCAGACTCTTCGGGTGTTATACGTGAAGCAGTTCTACAAGCTAACACACAATATACTGGCAATTAACGAGTACTTTTTAATCAACTAAAGCCGCCATTATTATCGATGTACTGAACCATAACTAGCCGTAGCTTGAGAGCTTAAGGTTAGCCGTTCAGGTTAGCAACAACGGTCGTTACAACGGCTTAATAATACTGCATTTTTCTCCATTCTAGTCGCATTTTACTCATCTACACATGAATCGACCACTACATAAGAAGCTTATGTGCCCGTATTGATCACGTCTAATAGCGTGTATTCGAGATAAATGTGATAAATTCGACATCAATTCCGCAGCCTGGAGCTCCTCACCATGTTCCTTCTCGCTGCCCTGTTGGAAAGGCCGGACACACCGCGTGCTCACAAAAAAGTAGCTTCCGGAAAAAATCTTCTTCGTGAGTTTGAGTTTCATCTCGAACAGCGCCACCAACGGACGGACGGAGCAATGTAAAAGTAAGGGAAGACGAACACGAAAGCGTCAATGAAAAATACAAGTCAGAAGAAGTATCCTTATAATTTACCTGAGTAAAATAGAAACATTTTCAGTTCCGGGATTTTACATGTAATGAGGCATTTCTACACTATATTTCTTTGTTTTTTTAATAAAAAAAATCCCACAATATTTCTACACTGCAGTATCTGCCGTTTTACTTGAGTAAAGTAGATATACAGAATTATGTAGTGGTATAGAAGTACCTCATTACAAGTAAAAGTCCAGTATTCAAAATGTTACTTGAGAGGAATTAGCAACAAAATATATTTTGTTTATATATATATTATGATTGACAAAATATATTTTGTTCAACATCTTATCCTGTGTTTTTGGAATCTGGGTAGATTATTACTCTAGTACTGTATAGTACCATGATAGTTTGTTTTTTTTTTTTTTTTCATTGTGAAAAGTACCAAATAAATGTAGCAAGAGGTGAAGGTATATTTCCACCTGAAATGTAATCTTTATCTTTACTCATGTTTGCTGTGGTATTATATTGTTATTGAATGTGTGCCATGCAGCTGCTACACTGTAATTTCCTAGTTTGGGATAAATAAAGTACATCTATCTATCTATCTATCTATCTATCTATCTATCTATCTATCTATCTATCTATCTATCTATCTATCTATCTATCTATCTATCTATCTATCTATCTATCTATCTATCTATCTATCTATCTATCTATCTATCTATCTATCTATCTATCCAATAGAAATTTGTACAAACTTTTAAATGTAGCACGTGAGTAAAAGTAGTTCATTAAATTAATGATTCCACTATTGAAGTCAAAACTGAAAAACAATTACCTTTATATGAATACACATAAAAATATGCCATTGTTAACCAGTAAATGTCATATGATGTATTTTGAAATTAAATAATTTTTACTACTTAATCAACACCTAAAAATAAAGTACATGAAATAGGCTGCAATACAAAAACATAAATATTAAATAAAATATATTAAATAATAATATGATTACATGTGTGGTGATAAGCTACTGAGGTAATCTCTATAATAGCAAAAAATCAATATTACAGTCTCTGTAACGTGAAAATAACTATAAACTTTTCCAGTTTTCATACTGGTATTTGTTAAAACAAAACATGGAAACCAGAAGGTGCATAACAGATTTTGTTATTTCAGATTTATTATTTAGAAATGTGGGAAAAGAAACCGTTGTAGTGGAAGCATTTGTTAAATCATATAAAGCAAAAAACAGAGGAGCTGTAGTGATTGTACAGTTTGTTTTTAAGGGTTTAACGCAGCAGGATCAATAAGATTCAAAAGTGCATTCATTGTTTCTTAGATTCTCATGGAGACAGTATATGACCCAGGTGACTGCATCAGCTACCTGTCATTAGAAAACACACGGTGACAGAGCTGCGCGTACTGTTGTACTCTTGCATCCCAACGTACAAAAAAGGTATGACATCAAATTCCAGTCAGACAGCCTCATTGCTGGACCTAAAGCTGATATTTCCTTGATTTCAGTAATGTGTTTATGTAATTGGAGTGGATTCAAATGCGGAGTCTTCTGGCCTTTGATATAATGAGAACAGTTAAAGGCTGCTTTAGGGATTTAACAATGCAGATTAACAGCAGGCATGCAGATTCCCCTTGGCACCAAGCTCATGTAAAAATAACCTCACATGGTCATGGAAAGGGGACAGTAAAGGGCTGAGGTGGGAACAAAAAGACAGTATGGGTCTGTGATCATGATAAATACTGCAACCGGTCACATCAAACCATTTACATCCACAGATTTATAAAGATCTCAATGCATATGTACATAATTCTATATATAAATACACATGTGGAATGTACTTTCATTTACATTTAGCAAAGGCAGGTAAAGGTAGAATATGTTCTCCAGTCATCATTTACAAAGCATTCACGGTTTTTATTGTTAATTTTCCCAAATGGTCATGTAGATTTGTGCTAAGGGACCCAAAGCTGTGGTTAGAACAGGATCAACTCAAACAAAATGACGAAAACACGATTTGTTTGGAGGCTGAACTCCTGATAGTAACAGTCTGATAATAAGCAGTAAGGCGTTTAGACCCATTAGCCACTATAACAGACTACAATGATCAAATACTTCTAATGATTTAAATGCTGAAACATAACTAAATTGCCTTCTCCTATTGCATCAAAACATAGTCAGATGTATCTCCATCTTGTGAACATTTTCATAGCTTACACAGGAAAACTAATTCACTAATAATCGGGTAAAACGTTTGGTGTTTGGCTTGAATTTAAAAGCAGCTTCAAACTCTACAAGTGACAAACTCAGGTCCTTTCTCACAATTCTGAGCTATTAATTTCCATTTGGCAGCCAATATTCAAGTAACTCTCCCACACAGGTCATTAAAATGACACTTTCTTACTACGAAAGCCTCTCATTTAAAATAAGCCACACATGCCGAGCTAAAGGTCCGTCTCCAACCAAAGCCTGTGCCGTTTGTCCACCAGAGAGGAGTCAAATCCAATCTCACTGACACACCTCAAAAAAAAATTCTGGCTCAATTTCTTTTGTTGTGAATCTGATACTTTGACTCTTAACACAGACCTGAAAACACTGAATCTGTGACATCAGGGTAGTAAAACTCCAGTGTGATTAATGCGTTTGTCTACTTTCTTCAGCATTTAGCGAAAAGTTTCTCTGCTTCTGCCGCAACAAGAAAATAAATTCATTTTATTATCAACAATAAGTTTTCCACACAGCCCTTCTTTGTTCCCACAGAGCAGAAAATAGTCCTACTCCCACAGGCACAGAACAAAATGGAGAGGAAACTGTGGAGGCTGTTCAGATTAAAGCTACGAGTCCTTGCTCAGTGATGGGAGTTGCCACAGAAAGGACGTTCCTCCTCCTTGAGTCGGTCCTTTGTCTCTTCTTTCGCTCTTCATCACCTCAGCTCTGTCTGCCGCTCATCAGCTCCAGTGGGATGAACTGCCTGAGATTGAAGGCCGGATGATACCCTTTGGAGAAGGCTTGGATCCAAACCAGGACATCTAGAGCAATGAAAACCAAACATCCAAATTAATACAGGGTGGTTAAGACATCTGGCTTCATGCATGTACATCTTCAGCTGAAATCTCTTTAGTTTCTTATACATCGTTGTTATTATTATTATTATTATTATCGGCATTGTACCCGTGGTGCCATTGTACAATAGGGAGATAAGTAGAACTTGTCTGCCACCACTGTCCATTTGCAAACTACCATTTAATCATGCATTGTGCTGGCAATAATTTGAGCCAACATGTAAGGCATGAAGGGAAGAGCATGTATTTGTTTGGCCTGTCAAGCATGATTAAATTCATACAATGGTAGTGAACTGTAGCCTTCACACTGTAGCATCGTCTGCTAGCAGTAGAAATTTCATGAACGGCAGCATAACCACTTCCGAAAATGGAGTATGGTGGCAGGGATGAAGAATTCAAAGTAGAGAGAGGCTAAAATTGCCCAGCATGCCTCACAACATTTGAATACGGGCATAAAATTGTGCCTAGTAGATAGTCAGGTATTCTTCTATTCATTTGGCGAGTTTGGCGGCGATCGGGCATGTGAAGGCTGAAGAAAATCGTTACAAATGTCCTCCTGTGACGCTACATCGGTCGATCGGACACAGAATGTGCATTATATAGTAGGATTATTATTATTACACAGTGATGTGTTTTGCCCTGTTGGTAGCCAAGTTTCATTCACAAAAACGTTACCCAGAAACAAAGGGAATATCTTCACAATCTCTACTACTGCTGTAATGTCAGTAAGGAATCCACACAAAAAAGGAGCAAATATGAAGCACCCACAACTGAAGAATGGTCGTACAGGACACTTAGAGTCTGGAGAAGTTGACATTTTGTTTTAAGGGTCAAAGGGAATCTTTTTTCACTATTTGGTCAAAATGGACAAACTATGTAAAACCTGTAATTGCTGTGAATTGAATATATGGGTTAAAACATTTACATGATATACATTTCTGTTTAGGTTCATGTAAACATACACAACTTAATGTGTCTTATCTTGTTGATGAAGAAGTGGAGCAAGCCCTCTCCTCCCGCCCACTTGTTATATTTGTTCTCTATTCTACTAAAAAACTTGGATTAGCAACTCACACTTTTGTTCACATTTGAGTGTGGACATTGAATTGTACCCAAAAGGGAAGTTTTGTATGATTTGCTTGCCCAAATAAACAAAGAATGGAGAAGAAAGGAGAAAATATTACTGTCTTTGAGAACAGTAATGTGAGAAAAATCTCCAAAGTTATTTGGTAAAAATATCTCACTAATATTTCTCCAATGGGAAACAACTGTCATGGCTGATGTAGAGAAAACAAATATTTTGCAGTTTTGTAGTATTTATGTTAGAAGCTCTCACCAGCAGGAGGGAGCACCAGAACACACCTCAGACCAAAACCACCAACAAATCAACACTATGTATCCACACACTGGATCACTCACTGAATAAAGTATAATATATATAATATTAAGTATGTATATATAAGAAAGTATCTGAACTGTGGATCAACAAACAGTAACTTAGCAAAGATAACATCACATAATAACTTTATACCTTCATACGCCTCAAAATCAAACTCACCTGTGTAGAAGAAATGCTGCCATATCTAATATTTTAGGTTCTTAAATTAACAAAAATGACAATGTACTTAGTAGCTGGTTAAGTTTAAGAGCAGATCTCAGTTTCAAACACAAACCTTGTACTCCAGCGTCTGCTTCAACATGTCCTCTTCTTCACGAGTGAAGTTGAGCAGCACAGACACAGCTCGTATTAACTGGTACGCCTACGTAGAAAAACACATCCCACAGATGTAGACTTTTTTAGTTGTCAATACAGACCTAATATGTGCTTCCATATTAATTTACATACTTTTAAACTTGGACATGTTGTATGTAGGTTGATTAAAATAAGCAACGCTGCCTCACCTCAGCATCTCTGGAGGACATGAACTTGAGGACGACGTGTTTGAGATACTCAAAGTTGATTTCTCTAGAGTCATTGAGGTCAGAAGTGTTGGTCACGGTGGTGTTGGAGGTTGGGGGACTGGGGCTGGACGCTGGCGGTAGGACTGGATAAACTGTCTCCTGTTTCTCTGCTCGACTCTCTGGCGCTTTCTCCTTCCCTTCTGTTTCTGGCTCAGGTTTTAGCTTCTACAAAGTACAGAACAGAAAACCAAAATCAGGTGTTTGAACTTCCTGAGCAGAATGTTAATGTGTTTTTTTTTCTTTGGCACTAAACTTTTATCAAAGTAAAGACAAAAGGCACCATCCTCTAGCTCACATGAGTTTAAACAACAACAAGTTCTGTAAGAGCAACAACACAATGAGATGTGGTGTGTCTCACCAGTTCCTTCTGCAGAGTCCTCTTCAGTTCAGCCAATCTCTGCTGCAGCTGCTTAATCGTCTGCAAAACAACAGGCAGTCTTTGATGGATGTGCTCATACATGCAGTTCATAGAGTATCAGCAGGAATGAGGATGTAAAGGACACTGACCCTGTTCTTGTCGCTGAGCTGCTGCTCCAGGTCTCTGTTGACCTTCTGAATGTGGTCCAGATCGTCCACCGTCACTGTACCATTCTGCTCCTCCTCACACACCTCAGGGCTCTGCAGTTGTTCTGTCAGGGTTTCAACCTCCACCTCCAGGTACGAGATCTAAACAACACCCCCAAAACCAACATTAGTTATTATTTCATTTTGAGATTTCACAGATCTGAGTTTTATCATCAATCAATCAATCAATTAGTTTTTTGGATACTAAAGTGCCCAAAAGCATCTCTATCATAAACAAAGCTAAACATGTCCTGGACTATAAGGCTCTCTATATATTGTATTGTTGTCTGGTCCTGCCATATTTAATTTACTGTATAGAATTATGGGACAATAACTACAAAACTACACTACACCCTCTCTTCATATTACAAAAGCGTGCAGTCAGAGTCTTACATAAAGTCAGGTATTTGGAACATACTCATTTATTATTCCTGCAGTCAAACTATTAAAAATCTAGGATTTAGTAAATTTTTATACAGCTCAACTTCTGCATATATATATATATATATATATATATATATATATATATATATATATATGTGTGTGTGTGTGTGTGTGTGTGTGTATATACACACATATATACGCACACACACACACACACATATATATATATATATATATATATATATGCACACATTTCTTTCTTTCTTTCTTTCTTATAGAGAGGGGGGCTATAACCTGAGGGGATGTAGGAATTTCAAAGTCAAAGTAAGAACAACCAGAAAAAGTTTGTGTGTATCGGTGTGTGGGGTTAAGCTTTGGAATGGGTTAGGGGTAGACCTCAGGCAGTGTCCAAACATTGAGAAATTCTAAATAATGTACAAAGAAATAGTTTTGTCCCAATATATTGCTGAAGGAAGGGTGTGATTGTACTTGGACTGTCAGGTTGTTATATTGTATTGTGGGTGTGTATACACATGGGTGTGCGAATGTGGGTTGGTGTACACGTGTAGATATAATTTGGTGTGTATGTGGCTGTAGGTGTATGGGTGTGCAGGTTTGTAGGGATGTGTATATATGTTTATGGATAATTACAATCTTATGTTGTGCTATATTATGTGATTTAGGCACTAACAGTCTGAGGACTGGAAACGGGGGTAGGACTAGATAAGCAGTGGCTTGTTCCTACTCCCTTTCAGGCACAAGAGTAGTTCCATTTTCAGTTTTTTTTTTTTTTTTTTGTCTTGTTTTGTTTTTTTGGCCTAAGTTTTGTACTATGTTGTTGTCTGAAATAAACTAAAGTAAACTAAATAATTGAGTGTTTTAACCTCATTTAATCAGCTTTCCAGAGCAGACCTTACTGTGTTCATATCAAAGTGTGTGAGCTGATATATTTTTTTGCGTAGGTGTGCAGGTTTTTATACCCGGGCCTGGCAGCTGTCTAACTGCTGCGTCTGGCTGAGCAGCTCCTCCCTCAGGCTCCTCAACTCAGAGTCTTTGTCCTGCTGCATCTGCTGCAGCTCCGCTCGCTGCCGCTCCAGCTCCTCCTGCACCTGCACCAGTGACGCCTCCCGGCTCTGCACCTCTGCACCAGAACACCATGCACACAAAACAGAGCATCACACAATGAGACCATAGCCTTACCAACAGCACTTTTACACCCACACAACTATACCCTTAGTATTAGGAATATGACAATATTCCAAAAATAATAATGGCTCATGTTATCAGGTTTATTCTGAATTTAGCATTTTCAAGAGATATGCGGGATATGCTGACATGATTCAGGTTTAAGGGCTTTTCTTATATATTCATAGAATTCTGGTTGGAGGGAGAAATACGTCTACATTTATAAATTAAGAAAGAATTGGATATCAACAAGTTCTGGATATGCTCAATTTGTTATAGTGTTTTCAAGGAGTTACAGGGATGAAAGAGGAAGGCTGAGTTTACACAGGGGAATGATAGTCCACCACAAGTATGAAAGGTTTTTACATTAACATATGAATGCACGGCTGCGTAGAAACGGGAATATTAGTGGGATATTCATGTTCAATTATCATATTAATGGCTTGGTAGGAATATTGTATTTTTTGAAAACTGGTGTATTTTGTGTTTTTAAAAGTGGCCAATAATGAGCACATTTAGTGTGACATTTAACAAAACACTCCACGGTTTTAATGTCTTCAACTGTCAAATTAATGAAGATCAGACTCTTGCTTAATATGCCAATGCTTACTCCACTCATGCTTAAAATAATTGGAAAAACTAGCAACTATAAGTCGATGTAAGTGCATTTGTAACCTTCAAGACATTCAGTTGTTATTAAAGGAGTCATATTTTGCTAAATCCTCTTTTATTGGTCTTTGGTTCATTTATTTGCATATTTGGACCCTAATAGTTTATAAAGTTTGAGTTTGAACCCACCAGGTGCTGCAAAGCTATCTTTACATTTATTTTGGCAAAAATCGAGTGGATTTCAATAACTTGTTTTAATTCTTGCTTAATTTGTTACGTCTATAACTAGTTACGTCACAACATTTGCACATATAAGGTCAAGACTTCCAACAAACATTTCTCCAAGTACAACATCATTGTTTATCAGCACCAGCAGTTGTAGTCCATACTGAAAATATGTCCAAACTCCGAGCCAGTTACCTAAAATGTTCAGTTGTTGGTTGTATTAACAAACACAAGTGGCTGAATGGGACAGAGCAGCATAGCCAACAACCTGGAGGGGGCGGGGCGTGAAGTGGCTCATGAGTATTTAAAAGGCCAGCGCTAAAAACCACCTTTCTGGTGTCATTAGTCAGAAATAGGGTTGAAGATGGACCTGTTGAGTTGAATTAATGAAGAATTCAGACCCAAGCAGAGCATTTACAGTTTATGGATCGGCTACAAGAACAGCTTTCCTAGGGGGTCTGTGTTTATGTACCATTGTGGAGCATTTTGATGTCCTCCTCTCTCAGAGCAAGTTTCTCACAGACCGTGGACAGTTCTTGCTGTGACGTTTGCAGGGATGTGGTCAGTTCTCCAACCTGACATAAAGCGCAGACAAAACACTTTATTGCAAACACACCTTCTCTGTTACAGTACAGGCCCCTATATTATAATGTTTAACTAACGAAAATAAAGATCAGTTCTAGTAAAAGATCAAAGAGTTCCCAAAATCTGATACTTTTGCGACTCATCCACAGTGCTTTATTATAGTTGTTGCTGTCCTGTCATTGTGTGTTTTCCTACAGACCTGTGTTTGCAGCTCCTCCTTCTGTCGTCTGGTTTCCTCCAGGGCTTTTGCAATTTCTGTGCTTACTGTCTGCCGGCTGTTCAGCTCCGCCTGAGGGAACACACACACACACACACACACACACACACACACACACACACACGAGAATACTAAAACACACTCTGCTACCCTCTGTGGAAATCATCTCACCAGGGTTTGTTTTTTAGTATTCGGACTCAGATACAGCTGGCTGCTGTGTAGTACAATTTGTGCAGACAACTAATAGACAAATGTGGGCGTTTGTTTAACACTATTTACAATATTTTTCAGCTTACTGAACATTGGCAAAAACTATCAGCAGAATACAGATTTTCATTTATTACACTCAGTCAATTGTTGATATGTTGAGTATGTGTTGTGTTTATTCTGACCCTGCTCTCCTCCAGCTCTTCTGTCCTTTGTTTCACAGTGGACTGAGCCTCATTCATCTGCTTCTCCAGATCAGCCTAAAACATGAGCAGGAAAGGAAGAGGACATGTTAACATCATATAAATGGTGCGTAAATGAAAATTAAATCTTGACATTGGTGTTTCACTGAAAACAAGTAGCCTCCTTTTTAAACTCTAATCCAGGATTTTTGCAGCAGATAAATAAATGACATGATTTAATAATGTGAAACTATATGAAGTCAAAGACAGTAAAAATCTGAGGCAGAACATACCACCCTGTCCTGCAGCATCTGTTTTTCCGTCTGTAAAGAGCTGATGGTTTTCTCCAGGCGGTTGGTTTTTTCCTGACTCTGCTGCTCTAACAGGCACAGCTGCTGATCGAGGAAGGCCTTCTCTGCACTCCACTCCCCTCTCTGAACAAAACACACAACAAAATAGAAGAGATGAAAAATAAATAGAAGAAAAATGAAACTAGAAATGTACATTTACCCCTTACACCACACAGACAAATACAGGCTTTTGATAGCAACAAGTGTTTGATACATTTACTTTCCAAGCTGCAGCAGTGCTGGACTGGCAAGACAATGTTAGAAAAACTGCATTTGCATTTCTATCTACAACCACCAGATGGCATCAAAACATTCACTTCTTACAAACAGTATTTTTAAGCCATGGAGCAGGGGTGTGAGTTTAATCACCCAAATGACAAACCAGTGAAGCAGGGGATTGTTTTCACCATTTTGGTGCATCTAGCATTTTACCTTTTTTTTTTTTTTTTTTTTTTTCCACTGTTGTGTGCTTTCTCTTTAGCACTGTATGCAGCGGTGCTCCAATTTCATTGTACTGTGTATATAGTATGGTGGTGTAATGACAATAAACATTTATTCTATCTTAATTGCTGAAATATTCTTTTTATTCTTATTAGAACTTTTATTTAATCACTGAATATATTAAGGTGAAAGCCATATAACTGAGAAAACACAGGGGGGTTAATGGTAGTAAAAACAGTTAAACTGTAAACAGTAAAAACTTAAACAGAATGGTGTGCAAAAGCAAGGCACAGGAACTACATTTCCTCTAACATGCATTTCATTTCCAATTTGTACTATTCACCTTTAATCATATTTGAGAAAAAAATTATAGATACACTTAAATTATAATTATCAATAAATTACTGTAATGTACTGAACGATTGATTGGATGATTTCATTTACATTTCTGTCTTTTATTAGTAACAACTGCTTCAATTTTTTTTTTTTTTTTTTACCTTTGCCACCAATCAGCAACACTGCATCCTTGCTGTTTTTACCCGGCATACCTGTGTTGTGTAGTCATACACTGTTTCTATACTGCAAAAATGTGATTATTTTGTAACTAGCTTTCTTTGGCCATTGTTGAAACCTTCCAGTTAAAGAACTACATGAATATGAGCAAGTTTGTTTCTGACAGGCATTATATTTAATAATCACCAGTTTCTCTGTGTGCTGCTGTTCCTCTGTAATCTGTTGCTCAGTAACTTTCAGCCTCTCATTACTTTCTGAGATCTGCTGTTCCAGATTCGATATCTGAAAGAGAAAATGTTATAAGTGAGCATGACAGGTTGTCTATCATGAAAGTAACATCTACAGATTAAATCAAGGTATTTACTTTCTATTTAACAAACAGGACAGTCATGTTTTTTACAATTTAAAGGGGCTACATGTAGTATTGATTGTCCAAACTCTCACCAGCAGGGGCAAGTCTAGTACCAGAACACATGCTATGTATCCACAGACTGTATCACCCACTGAATAAAGCATAAAGCTCATTGTTTGTACATATCTGTATTATGGTATGTATTATGGTGTATTTGGTATAAGTTCATAGCTTTTTATTCTCAACAATAATGATAAAATTAGACCATTTTTTTATATGCAAGTAAAAATACTACATATAGCCCCTTTAAGGAACAACACACTAAATATGGTGGTTTTCTTTGTTTTATAGTCAACAGGAAAGCATTCAGAAAATTAACATGACCCACTCTCAGCTTTGGATTCCTGATAAGACACACTGTCAGAGACATGATTTCCTTCTTTCGTGTTGGTCTTACTTGTGTGTCTGTTCTCTCTCTGTAGGCCCTGGATGACTCTTCCTTGTGTCGTAGAAGGGTCTGCAGCTCTGTAATGCTTCCGCTCATTCTGGACACCTGAGATGAGACGACAGAACCGAGACAAAATGAAGAGGAGCAATTTCACAGATGGGCTTTGGTGATTCGGTACAGGCCAGGGTTTAGTGAATGCATGCACCGGTTTACCTGTGCCTCCAGAGAGCTCACAGTGTCAGCATGATTTGTCCGGACTGTGAGCAGCTCTGCCCTGGTCTCCTCCAGATTTTGCTCCAGGGTGGATTTCTAAAAAGGTGACAACAGCAACACTACTGAGTGTACATCTAGGTGTCCTCAATCTCTTCCTGGCCTGATATTACACCTATAGACTAGGGATAGACTGCAGAAATAATACACCATATTTCCTCAAGTTCACACCCCTGACCTACCTCTACTCATTTACAGCCAAGACTACATAACCCTGCTCATTTTCACCTCTACAGCCCTTTCATCTCCGTAATATCAATTCACACCTCTACAAAGAAAGGAACAGGATTCATTAATAAAAAAGTAAGCCTAATTTATCTTTATTTGACAAATACTTCAACAGGATGAACATTTGGTTTCACATACAATGAAATTTATTTTAAAATCCATTCATCTACTCATTTCCTGAACTGAATTGAACAATAAAACCTCGAGGGTGTCTTGGGAATCATGTGTCTTTAAGTGTTTTTACGCCATATGAGATGTTCAGTGTATGAACTGAAACCAACATTATCAAGAGTAGTTTTTCAAGAAGCAACTACTCAAATAACAGCAGGGGGTGGTTAACATGAACAAATAAAAGCCAGCCTTAGGTTATCGTAAACAGCAGTTACAATTAAATTTACGTCAATGATGAAAAATGTGGATATTTTATTCAAAATGTATAGATCTAACAGGAGAAATACAATATGATACCTGCAAGGCTGACATTTTCCTTGGAGATCTATTCAGCACCCTTGCAGATAAACGTTCATACTAAAGAAGTCATGCAGTGAAAAAAGTGAGTCTGCACTGAATTTTAGTTTGACTTACAGATGCCACTGCTTCATTCATATTAGTGTCTGTCTTATCTGTAATAAAACAATGAGTAAGTATAATTTCTCTGCTCAGATACAATTACAAGCAGATTTAATTTCCTGACTTCTCAAAACCAGATTAAGTGATTTAATGAAAGTAATATATAAAATGTAAAGTGAAGGGAAGGGAACACAATAGTATTTTGACAATAGTGTGAAATCTCCCCTCTAAAACCCGCTGTAAATAATTGAGTACCAGTGAATCAGATATATTGCTCACCTCCTGAAGGAGCTCCTGGAGGTGTTCGTCCTGGCTCAGGTTTCCCTGCAGCCGTCGTTCCAGAGAGGTCACTTTCTTCTGAAGGTCCACCAGCGTTCGCTCTTTCTCTTCCTCTGTTACAGCAGCCTGATCACATCACAGAGACAGTGCATCAACAACAGGAAAGAATCCAAAACCCAAGATTCTTTGCCTCATTTATTTTATAAATTTAAGAGTGAACCTATTACTGATGTGAAAAGACCATTAAAATATTTCACAGGATAGAAATCTGTCATATTCCTGTGATGTCAGCTATTTCTGAAAACCTGCTGGAAGCTGATTAATCACATTTGGACTCCAGTGGCAGTAACATTACTCAAGTTCTTCTTACCTTTTGTTGTTGCAGCTTTACAGCATCATGTTCAGTCTGTAATTCTTGCAGAGAACTCTCTAATGTTGACACCATACTCTGCGACTGCAAAACAAACATTCAAACTGGCTTTACTAATGACCTGTATGTAAAGAGACCAACTGGTTGGTGCAGCATTTGACCAGGACTGACCTTCTGGAAGTCTTCAGACACCTGCTGGATGACAGTCTGTAGCTGCTGGCATCGGCCCTCCAGGTCACCAATCTTTTTATCGGCCTCTTCTCTTAGCAGTAGCAGCTCCTCTCTGCACAAATCCAAACAGATGCAGTTATTTCACAGTGAATAGTGTAATTATCCTTCTTCCACTGTCTTTTATTTGACTAACCTTTCAACAAGATAAGCTTAAAGGTTACAGAAGACAGGGTGTCAAACTCACTCAGCCCAATCTGATTTCAAGCACCATTAAAATAATAACATAATAACCTTTTAATAATAATAATCCAACATTTTCTCTTTGTTTTAGTGTGGAAAAAAGTTAAATTACACTATGAAAATTTGAATAACCTGAACAATCATGAAAAACCTGAAATTTCGACAATATTATGTATCAGCTTATCATTTACACAACTTACAGATCGCACTGGATCTGCAAATACATTTAGTAAGAGGGTTTATATTGTTAAAATTGCACTTATTTCTTAAGACATGCCAGGTTGTTCATATTTGTTCAGGTTATTGACATTTTACAGTGAAAGGAGTTTGTAAAAGGAAATATTTTTATAATGTAATTTTACTTTTTTCACATTAAACCAAGAAAAAAAATTGAGTCATTACTTATAACACTGTTCACTGTTAATATCTTCAGTGTAATCTTTACACTTTGCAAATTCAGCTTGGGCCAGACTGGACCCTCTGTTGGCCCGCTTTTGGCCTGTGGACCGCGTGTTTGACACCCCTGTTATAGAATCTTAGCTAATGAGAAAGAAACTTAACAGACAAAGAAATCAATAGATAATATCTTTTTTGATGTTTGCAACGGTTATTAAATCTACATATGTCTTTGAATAATTTCTAGGAGCGTAACAATCACATGCTGCTGACGCCTGTTGCGTTCTCTCTCACCGTTCTATTTCCAGCTCTGCGTTGAGTCTGCAGCTTTCATCATGCTGCTGTTCCAGACTCTGAAGTTTCCCCCGAGCCTCGGACATCCCTCGCTTTGCTGACTGGACTTCAGCCTCCTTCTGCTGCAGCTCCCGCTCCCGCTGGCTCAGCTGCTCCTCCTTCCTCAGCAGCTGAAAGCACAATTATGAGCACAGGTCACATTAAATCACACCTCGGTGTCTGAAAATATGATATTTCAATGTTTTGTACCATGTGTTTGACTTTGGCGAGCTCCTGCTGCTGGAAGCCCTCCAGTTCATCCTGGTCGTCTCTTTTCTGGAACAGAGTCAGGCTTTGTTCCATCATCTCCTCCACTCGGGCTGACAGGGCGGCCTTTTCCTAAAAGCAAACACAGTAGATCATGTATGAGCTTAATATTTTCTGATCTGTCTACTGGTCTCTCTCTCAGGCTGTATCTCTGGGGGGTGGGTACATGTATTGTGTCTGACTTGAAGCAGAGTGTGTTTCACTGCAAACTTAGAAAACTCTCGGAAAACTTTGAAAGAAAGTGCAAATTCCTGCAGGGGATACCTGGTAGACAACTCTTAATCCCTTGAATTAAACTATTGGTCTGGATCATATAATCTTCTCCCAGAGTTTATCTAACATTGTTTAACATTTGTTTCTGCAGCTCTTCATACATGCTAAATAGTTTTGAATTATTTGTCTTCCACCAAATATGGCAATAATGCTTGGTAATAACGCTGCATCATTCAGCGAATAATGGAGTTTCCTTATGGTCCACACATGCACATACTCACTAAATCTGTTTCTATTGCACTTATTTGCATTTATCTTATATTGATACACCAACTTTTAACACCTCTCCCACACAAAAAAAAAAACAATTTTTTTTCTCTCAAATTTCCTCCATTTCCACTCTGGTGGTGTCTATGTGCATATTGGAAATAAAAATAAAAACAGCTGATAGAGCCCCAGTGTATCTCCTCCCCTTTCACCACTCTGCTGATTATTCATTATTATGTGTTGTCAAGGCAAAATTTGGTGACATTTGTGTATCATACCTACATTTACTTGTATTGAGATACTCCTCAGGTTGCACCTAGTGAGTATTTTTACAGCATTAATGACAATGAGATGTAAATGTATTTCAACGATCTTCATATGTGCACATTTAATGTCTCTTTGTGCATCTTTTAAGCGTGCTGCCCTAATAATCACAAATTAATTAAGGGACTTGCAGTTAAAAAAGATACAGCAATTTTACTATAGTATATCCATCTTGCTAGGTAGGTATTGTAACTTTTACAGAAAAGATGCTTAGTCAGACATTAGACCAGATTAGTAAACTGCAAATACAAAGTCCCTTGTCTAAAAATGTCTAATGCCGAAAAAGGGGCTTCAAACCTTTGAGCCTTCTCTATTTGTTTTTCTTAAATGAGGGTTAAAAGTAACCACTGATCATGCTTACCTTTTCCACAGCCTCCAGCTTCTCAATCCACTCCTGCAACAAAGGAAAGGAAGACAATTATACCAAGAGCCACAAATCACCACAAGGAATGAGAGATGAAGTGTGAGATGAAGCAGCATTTACCTGATCCTTCTTTTCTAGAGCCAAAGTCATGCCCTCTGCCATCTTGGCTCTGCTGGCCAGGTGAGACTCACTCTGGTCCTGCAGTTTCTTGATTGACGCTGGACAGTGACAGAAAGAGAAGAAGAAAGGGGAAAGATGGAAACCATAGGGATATGTTTGTATGTAACCAAAGAGTGCAGAAATGCTAAACTGTACAGACAGTGGCACCGTTAGTAGCTGTGAAAAGTTAGAGTACGAGGTTAAAAAAATAAATAAAGTGCGTTCACCCCAGAAGCAAGCAGACAAGCAATGCATGGAAACTGACAGAAAGTGAAGTGTTTATTTTACTGCTGAACCAATTGCATATTAGTGAAAAAAACTTGAAAGTAACACACAAGGAAAGTCATTATACCTTTACTGAAACAAAACCCTACAACTAATCACTACTCTACTATCCTAAAAGGAGCTGGAAGAAAGCTCAACAAAACAAAAAATTGGGGGAAACAAAAACATAAAGCTACATCTACGAACAAATATATCCAATATGAAATCTGTTCATCCACAGTTGAGATGAAACCTTGAAGGTACGAGGTGAAACGTTCTATAAGAGACATATAATACCAGTTTCTCCATTGGAAGTAGGTCTGATGGACCAGAATTCAACATCGTTATGAGATTTCCTAGCAATTAGAATACAGGAAAAGTTGCAAACACCAGGCCTCATGCAGTATCTTAATATGAGAATCTTAAATCTGTAACCATTTCGAAGAGGTTTACTCCTTTCCTCTGAAATGATCCATCCTACTGTAAAGTTAATGTGTAAAGTATCCAAGGTGTGAAATTAATGATATTAACTAGGGACGTGCATCTAATTATTTTGTGAATTAGTCAAAACAGTAAATATGGCTGAGAGTCACCTAATCTTTATTTGACGTGGAGATTTATGTTTTACTTAATATGGAAGTGGAACTAATGTTTATGCCACTGTTTCTGCAAATATTAAGTAAAGTCCAAAAAAGTATGGTTGGTGAGTTTTTATTATTATTACTATTTATTCAATTTTTTTTAATCATTATTATTACTAGCAGCATTATACCCGTGGTGCCATTGTTGGATAACGCCCTCCTGTGGTGCAACAGTGGCATTGTACCCGTACACCCTCCTGTGCTGCAACATCGATCGGACGCCGAACCGGACGCTGGACGGATGGACACAGAACGTGCATTATAGTGGAATTATTTTGGTGTGGGTGGAAGGCATGCATTAACAATGACATTGATTAACATTGATCATCTTAAAACTGGTTCAATTATTTAACTTCATAAAGTAATTTAAAAAACCATCCGTAATATTAACCAACCTGAAACCATTAGAAAATATCAATATTACTGCCTACAATATTCAATGATCAAACCACAGTCATAAAGAGACATACTTCCATTTATCTTACATGGGAAGTAGTTAAGTGAACATGGCAGTTGTAGGCATACTGGGGGAGGGAATTTTTGCCTTTAAGAGCATATTCCATACCATGATGATTAGAAAAGGGTTTAAGTTTATTCTACACTTTCTTCCTAAAGTCTGCAAACTACATTAGCTCAAAGACTTCTTTTTTCCCCACAGGGGCACTCATTAGAGCAATAAAATAACATTATATGCTATATTTTAGCATATAATGTCATAACATTTGACTTGATTTACAGACTTAAATAGAAGAAGAGTGCTGTTTTTGTGTCACTCTTTCTCTTCTTGTGAATCCTTGGTTAAAGTAGCGTTTGTGTTGTTTCTACATTGTCTCTCTCTGTTAGTGACTGTGCTGTTAGTTAGCTAATATTAGTTGTCAGGTTTGCTGATGTTATCTTTCCAGCCACAACTGACTCACGCACGTGCACAGCAACGTGCACTGATTTACATGTGAGTTTACTTGTGAGTTTTAGATTAAGGCTTGAGGATTATAATTGTGAAAGAGAAAATGAATGAATTATTTGCTGTATTCTTGCATGAGGCCCAGTGTCTGCATGTTAACAAACACGTCTTTCTTGCTAATAAATCTAGCAGCAACACATTGCAAGAAACCGAGCAAAGCACTGACTAGAAGAGAAGTAAGTTGAGTGAAAGTGGATACATCAACAAGGAAAACAACACAGAAAAAACTCAGAAATCTGAGTGAAAGTGTGATTTTTAGATTTAAACGGAAAAAGAAGCATCCACTGGTCTTAAAGCAAACCTCAAAAGCCCATGATATTAGCATCTGGAATCAAAAAATTATCATCATGGGAAGACGTGATGATGCGCTTTGTGATGGTCATTACAGGTGACAGACAGATGAGCGAAAGGAAGCTAATTGGGAGGAGAGTAGAGGTACGTACAATCCTGATGCTTTTCTAATGCAATTTCAAGCTTGTCCTTGGTCTTCTGCATAATTCGTAGCTGCTCAGCGTAGTCTAGTGTTGGGAGGTCAGGTGGTGGGATGGGATACCGACAGTACATCCACGCGCACACACACACACACACAAACGACAGAAACAAGGAGGAGGAACGGGCAGATGACGGTAAAGAGAAAGACAGGAGACAAAGTGAACAAAAGGAGAGGGAGAAAACAAAAGGGAAAACATGGTTGAGAAATAATGAAAGGTAAAACTACCAATGATTTCCTTATCTGAGAAAACCATAGTGGTTAAAAGGCTGCATGACATGTGCCACCTTTAACCCTTTTTTTAGGGGTTTAAAGTCATATAAGCTGCCCGAAGGAAGAGGAGCTTTAATACTAGATACAAGAAAAACAAGCCCTAAAACTAAGTATCAGCTATGACGACTCAGTACTCACCAGAAAACATTTTTACATCAACAAACATCACATTCATTCAGCAACTTGGATATGCTACCCAATAACCACAAAGCATCTTTATAACATCCCAGTGGATATGAAACTGGTATATTAATGCTGAACCTTATTCCTGCACTAATTAATACAAGACAATGGGTATGAGTAAAACTACAAAAGGAGGATTGTTACCAAAAAAATAACCTGATATCATGGATTTTCTCCTGCTTTTCAACTGGCTTCTCATGGGATTTAGCAAAAATATTTTGTTGAGTTGCTGCTGTCATAGAGTTTTTTCGGAATACAACTGCCTGGTACTTGTTGTGTACCATCTCTTTGTTATTTTATGATGGTGTTTGATATCAGCTGCTCTGTCCGGTCAGAATAATGGGGCTTCTGCTATTGATTTTCTGATGGAGACTCAGTGATCGCAAATCTGAGCTTGGTTGGTAGAATAAAACATGCATATGGCTATTTTACATGGGAAACTATTTGAGAACAGTTATCAATGCTGCATTTAATAACTAATTTATTACAATGTAAAAAAAAAAAATCACATCATTTAAGCAGTATTAAATATGTTTTCTGAGTTTGTCAAAACACAGAAAAATATAATATTAACCCACAGCCAAATTTGAATAGTCATAAATGCCTAGTATATAAAATTAGGTTCTAGAATTGTGTAAAAAAAATAACCTCTAGTGCACTGACCGCATTGCAATCACATTTGATCATGGGAAAGTGCAGCGTCTCAAGTGTCAAACACCGGTTTGACATGAAAAATTGATTTTCCATTTAACTGCTTTATTGGACTTGTGCAGCCATACATATTTCAGTCACCATTTCTACAAATAAAATGAAACCTAATCAAATAATGTTAGACTATCGTATAAATATATTTATGTCACTTTGCCAGTTGGTTTTATTTGTCTGTATAGTCATGGACATTATTTTTATGGCTTGTTATTTATTTAGTACAGTAACACGCTGACATGTTCTAATTTTTATTATGGTTAAGGGGGAGGGGTCATTTAGATTATGTTTCCCCTGTGTCACTGCACTATGATTTTTGAACCTGACCAAAAAATCCTGAACAGAGAAAGAATGAAAAGCAATATAATGGTATAAATCCACAATTCAGTGCTACGTAGTCCTTTAAAACATGTAGAATATGTCTAGAATAAAATCTCTGACTTTCCTTTAGACAGACTTAATTCTCTTGTGAGGAAACAATCAAGACTTTTCACTCTGACCTGTTTCCTCACCTGATAGCTTGGCCTCCAGCTTACGAATCTGATCGTTCCTCCTGAGGAGCTGGGCGGGCAGATCGTCCCTGGAGCTG